>NW_026973087.1:0-77524 GCF_036711695.1 Zophobas morio | reverse complement strand
TTTTTATTGAATTTGAACTATATTTCAACGTTTTTTGATGGTTCTGAGCCACCAAACACACTTAAAGCATGCAGAATCGACTCAGAATAGGAAAAGGAGACGTTTAGGTCAATTTTATGCATTCTGGCGTTCGTAGATACAAGAAAACTGTTAAAATTCTTCAGAAACGTCACTTTTGAAGTGTTTTCTTGTACTTTTAAGCCAATCAGATACCCTACGGGCTCGGAAAGTGCAACGAAACCATCAAATTTTAGCTAGAAACTGTATTTTTGTCGATTTTTATTGAATTTGAACTATATTTCAACGTTTTTTGATGGTTCTGAGCCACCAAACACACTTAAAGCATGCAGAATCGACTCAGAATAGGAAAAGGAGACGTTTAGGTCAATTTTATGCATTCTGGCGTTCGTAGATACAAGAAAACTGTTAAAATTCTTCAGAAACGTCACTTTTGAAGTGTTTTCTTGTACTTTTAAGCCAATCAGATACCCTACGGGCTCATGGAAAGTGCAACGAAACCATCAAATTTTAGCTAGAAACTGTATTTTTGTCGATTTTTATTGAATTTGAACTATATTTCAACGTTTTTTGATGGTTCTGAGCCACCAAACACACTTAAAGCATGCAGAATCGACTCAGAATAGGAAAAGGAGACGTTTAGGTCAATTTTATGCATTCTGGCGTTCGTAGATACAAGAAAACTGTTAAAATTCTTCAGAAACGTCACTTTTGAAGTGTTTTCTTGTACTTTTAAGCCAATCAGATACCCTACGGGCTCGGAAAGTGCAACGAAACCATCAAATTTTAGCTAGAAACTGTATTTTTGTCGATTTTTATTGAATTTGAACTATATTTCAACGTTTTTTGATGGTTCTGAGCCACCAAACACACTTAAAGCATGCAGAATCGACTCAGAATAGGAAAAGGAGACGTTTAGGTCAATTTTATGCATTCTGGCGTTCGTAGATACAAGAAAACTGTTAAAATTCTTCAGAAACGTCACTTTTGAAGTGTTTTCTTGTACTTTTAAGCCAATCAGATACCCTACGGGCTCGGAAAGTGCAACGAAACCATCAAATTTTAGCTAGAAACTGTATTTTTGTCGATTTTTATTGAATTTGAACTATATTTCAACGTTTTTTGATGGTTCTGAGCCACCAAACACACTTAAAGCATGCAGAATCGACTCAGAATAGGAAAAGGAGACGTTAAGGTCAATTTTATGCATTCTGGCGTTCGTAGATACAAGAAAACTGTTAAAATTCTTCAGAAACGTCACTTTTGAAGTGTTTTCTTGTACTTTTAAGCCAATCAGATACCCAACGGCTCGGAAAGTGCAACGAAACCATCAAATTTTAGCTAGAAACCGTATTTTTGTCGATTTTTATTGAATTTGAACTATATTTCAAAGTTTTTTGATGGTTCTGAGCCACCAAACACACTTAAAGCATGCAGAATCGACTCAGAATAGGAAAAGGAGACGTTTAGGTCAATTTTATGCATTCTGGCGTTCGTAGATACAAGAAAACTGTTAAAATTCTTCAGAAACGTCACTTTTGAAGTGTTTTCTTGTACTTTTAAGCCAATCAGATACCCTACGGGCTCGGAAAGTGCAACGAAACCATCAAATTTTAGCTAGAAACTGTATTTTTTTCGATTTTTATTGAATTTGAACTATTTTTCAACGTTTTTTGATGGTTCTGAGCCACCAAACACACTTAAAGCATGCAGAATCGACTCAGAATAGGAAAAGGAGACGTTTAGGTCAATTTTATGCATTCTGGCGTTCGTAGATACAAGAAAACTGTTAAAATTCTTCAGAAACGTCACTTTTGAAGTGTTTTCTTGTACTTTTAAGCCAATCAGATACCCTACGGGCTCGGAAAGTGCAACGAAACCATCAAATTTTAGCTAGAAACTGTATTTTTGTCGATTTTTATTGAATTTGAACTATATTTCAACGTTTTTTGATGGTTCTGAGCCACCAAACACACTTAAAGCATGCAGAATCGACTCAGAATAGGAAAAGGAGACGTTTAGGTCAATTTTATGCATTCTGGCGTTCGTAGATACAAGAAAACTGTTAAAATTCTTCAGAAACGTCACTTTTGAAGTGTTTTCTTGTACTTTTAAGCCAATCAGATACCCTACGGGCTCGGAAAGTGCAACGAAACCATCAAATTTTAGCTAGAAACTGTATTTTTGTCGATTTTTATTGAATTTGAACTATATTTCAACGTTTTTTGATGGTTCTGAGCCACCAAACACACTTAAAGCATGCAGAATCGACTCAGAATAGGAAAAGGAGACGTTTAGGTCAATTTTATGCATTCTGGCGTTCGTAGATACAAGAAAACTGTTAAAATTCTTCAGAAACGTCACTTTTGAAGTGTTTTCTTGTACTTTTAAGCCAATCAGATACCCAACGGGCTCGGAAAGTGCAACGAAACCATCAAATTTTAGCTAGAAACTGTATTTTTGTCGATTTTTATTGAATTTGAACTATATTTCAACGTTTTTTGATGGTTCTGAGCCACCAAACACACTTAAAGCATGCAGAATCGACTCAGAATAGGAAAAGGAGACGTTTAGGTCAATTTTATGCATTCTGGCGTTCGTAGATACAAGAAAACTGTTAAAATTCTTCAGAAACGTCACTTTTGAAGTGTTTTCTTGTACTTTTAAGCCAATCAGATACCCTACGGGCTCGGAAAGTGCAACGAAACCATCAAATTTTAGCTAGAAACTGTATTTTTGTCGATTTTTATTGAATTTGAACTATATTTCAACGTTTTTTGATGGTTCTGAGCCACCAAACACACTTAAAGCATGCAGAATCGACTCAGAATAGGAAAAGGAGACGTTTAGGTCAATTTTATGCATTCTGGCGTTCGTAGATACAAGAAAACTGTTAAAATTCTTCAGAAACGTCACTTTTGAAGTGTTTTCTTGTACTTTTAAGCCAATCAGATACCCTACGGGCTCGGAAAGTGCAACGAAACCATCAAATTTTAGCTAGAAACTGTATTTTTGTCGATTTTTATTGAATTTGAACTATATTTCAACGTTTTTTTATGGTTCTGAGCCACCAAACACACTTAAAGCATGCAGAATCGACTCAGAATAGGAAAAGGAGACGTTTAGGTCAATTTTATGCATTCTGGCGTTCGTAGATACAAGAAAACTGTTAAAATTCTTCAGAAACGTCACTTTTGAAGTGTTTTCTTGTACTTTTAAGCCAATCAGATACCCTACGGGCTCGGAAAGTGCAACGAAACCATCAAATTTTAGCTAGAAACTGTATTTTTGTCGATTTTTATTGAATTTGAACTATATTTCAACGTTTTTTGATGTTTCTGAGCCACCAAACACACTTAAAGCATGCAGAATCGACTCAGAATAGGAAAAGGAGACGTTTAGGTCAATTTTATGCATTCTGGCGTTCGTAGATACAAGAAAACTGTTAAAATTCTTCAGAAACGTCACTTTTGAAGTGTTTTCTTGTACTTTTAAGCCAATCAGATACCCTACGGGCTCGGAAAGTGCAACGAAACCATCAAATTTTAGCTAGAAACTGTATTTTTGTCGATTTTTATTGAATTTGAACTATATTTCAACGTTTTTTGATGGTTCTGAGCCACCAAACACACTTAAAGCATGCAGAATCGACTCAGAATAGGAAAAGGAGACGTTTAGGTCAATTTTATGCATTCTGGCGTTCGTAGATACAAGAAAACTGTTAAAATTCTTCAGAAACGTCACTTTTGAAGTGTTTTCTTGTACTTTTAAGCCAATCAGATACCCTACGGGCTCGGAAAGTGCAACGAAACCATCAAATTTTAGCTAGAAACTGTATTTTTGTCGATTTTTATTGAATTTGAACTATATTTCAACGTTTTTTGATGGTTCTGAGCCACCAAACACACTTAAAGCATGCAGAATCGACTCAGAATAGGAAAAGGAGACGTTTAGGTCAATTGTATGCATTCTGGCGTTCGTAGATACAAGAAAACTGTTAAAATTCTTCAGAAACGTCACTTTTGAAGTGTTTTCTTGTACTTTTAAGCCAATCAGATACCCGACGGGCTCGGAAAGTGCAACGAAACCATCAAATTTTAGCTAGAAACTGTATTTTTGTCGATTTTTATTGAATTTGAACTATATTTCAACGTTTTTTGATGGTTCTGAGCCACCAAACACACTTAAAGCATGCAGAATCAACTCAGAATAGGAAAAGGAGACGTTTAGGTCAATTTTATGCATTCTGGCGTTCGTAGATACAAGAAAACTGTTAAAATTCTTCAGAAACGTCACTTTTGAAGTGTTTTCTTGTACTTTTAAGCCAATCAGATACCCTACGGGCTCGGAAAGTGCAACGAAACCATCAAATTTTAGCTAGAAACTGTATTTTTGTCGATTTTTATTGAATTTGAACTATATTTCAACGTTTCCGAGCCCGTTGGGTATCTGATTGGCTTAAAAGTACAAGAAAACACTTCAAAAGTGACGTTTCTGAAGAATTTTAACAGTTTTCTTGTATCTACGAACGCCAGAATGCATAAAATTGACCTAAACGTCTCCTTTTCCTATTCTGAGTCGATTCTGCATGCTTTAAGTGTGTTTGGTGGCTCAGAACCATCAAAAAACGTTGAAATATAGTTCAAATTCAATAAAAATCGACAAAAATACAGTTTCTAGCTAAAATTTGATGGTTTCGTTGCACTTTCCGAGCCCGTAGGGTATCTGATTGGCTTAAAAGTACAAGAAAACACTTCAAAAGTGACGTTTCTGAAGAATTTTAACAGTTTTCTTGTATCTACGAACGCCAGAATGCATAAAATTGACCTAAACGTCTCCTTTTCCTATTCTGAGTCGATTCTGCATGCTTTAAGTGTGTTTGGTGGCTCAGAACCATCAAAAAACGTTGAAATATAGTTCAAATTCAATAAAAATCGACAAAAATACAGTTTCTAGCTAAAATTTGATGGTTTCGTTGCACTTTCCGAGCCCGTAGGGTATCTGATTGGCTTAAAAGTACAAGAAAACACTTCAAAAGTGACGTTTCTGAAGAATTTTAACAGTTTTCTTGTATCTACGAACGCCAGAATGCATAAAATTGACCTAAACATCTCCTTTTCCTATTCTGAGTCGATTCTGCATGCTTTAAGTGTGTTTGGTGGCTCAGAACCATCAAAAAACGTTGAAATATAGTTCAAATTCAATAAAAATCGACAAAAATACAGTTTCTAGCTAAAATTTGATGGTTTCGTTGCACTTTCCGAGCCCGTAGGGTATCTGATTGGCTTAAAAGTACAAGAAAACACTTCAAAAGTGACGTTTCTGAAGAATTTTAACAGTTTTCTTGTATCTACGAACGCCAGAATGCATAAAATTGACCTAAACGTCTCCTTTTCCTATTCTGAGTCGATTCTGCACGCTTTAAGTGTGTTTGGTGGCTCAGAACCATCAAAAAACGTTGAAATATAGTTCAAATTCAATAAAAATCGACAAAAATACAGTTTCTAGCTAAAATTTGATGGTTTCGTTGCACTTTCCGAGCCCGTAGGGTATCTGATTGGCTTAAAAGTACAAGAAAACACTTCAAAAGTGACGTTTCTGAAGAATTTTAACAGTTTTCTTGTATCTACGAACGCCAGAATGCATAAAATTGACCTAAACGTCTCCTTTTTCTATTCTGAGTCGATTCTGCATGCTTTAAGTGTGTTTGGTGGCTCAGAACCATCAAAAAACGTTGAAATATAGTTCAAATTCAATAAAAATCGACAAAAATACAGTTTCTAGCTAAAATTTGATGGTTTCGTTGCACTTTCCGAGCCCGTAGGGTATCTGATTGGCTTAAAAGTACAAGAAAACACTTCAAAAGTGACGTTTCTGAAGAATTTTAACAGTTTTCTTGTATCTACGAACGCCAGAATGCATAAAATTGACCTAAACGTCTCCTTTTCCTATTCTGAGTCGATTCTGCATGCTTTAAGTGTGTTTGGTGGCTCAGAACCATCAAAAAACGTTGAAATATAGTTCAAATTCAATAAAAATCGACAAAAATACAGTTTCTAGCTAAAATTTGATGGTTTCGTTGCACTTTCCGAGCCCGTAGGGTATCTGATTGGCTTAAAAGTACAAGAAAACACTTCAAAAGTGACGTTTCTGCAGAATTTTAACAGTTTTCTTGTATCTACGAACGCCAGAATGCATAAAATTGACCTAAACGTCTCCTTTTCCTATTTTGAGTCGATTCTGCATGCTTTAAGTGTGTTTGGTGGCTCAGAACCATCAAAAAACGTTGAAATATAGTTCAAATTCAATAAAAATCGACAAAAATACAGTTTCTAGCTAAAATTTGATGGTTTCGTTGCACTTTCCGAGCCCGTAGGGTATCTGATTGGCTTAAAAGTACAAGAAAACACTTCAAAAGTGACGTTTCTGAAGAATTTTAACAGTTTTCTTGTATCTACGAACGCCAGAATGCATAAAATTGACCTAAACGTCTCCTTTTCCTATTCTGAGTCGATTCTGCACGCTTTAAGTGTGTTTGGTGGCTCAGAACCATCAAAAAACGTTGAAATATAGTTCAAATTCAATAAAAATCGACAAAAATACAGTTTCTAGCTAAAATTTGATGGTTTCGTTGCACTTTCCGAGCCCGTAGGGTATCTGATTGGCTTAAAAGTACAAGAAAACACTTCAAAAGTGACGTTTCTGAAGAATTTTAACAGTTTTCTTGTATCTACGAACGCCAGAATGCATAAAATTGACCTAAACGTCTCCTTTTCCTATTCTGAGTCGATTCTGCATGCTTTAAGTGTGTTTGGTGGCTCAGAACCATCAAAAAACGTTGAAATATAGTTCAAATTCAATAAAAATCGACAAAAATACAGTTTCTAGCTAAAATTTGATGGTTTCGTTGCACTTTCCGAGCCCGTAGTTTATCTGATTGGCTTAAAAGTACAAGAAAACACTTCAAAAGTGACGTTTCTGAAGAATTTTAACAGTTTTCTTGTATCTACGAACGCCAGAATGCATAAAATTGACCTAAACGTCTCCTTTTCCTATTCTGAGTCGATTCTGCATGCTTTAAGTGTGTTTGGTGGCTCAGAACCATCAAAAAACGTTGAAATATAGTTCAAATTCAATAAAAATCGACAAAAATACAGTTTCTAGCTAAAATTTGATGGTTTCGTTGCACTTTCCGAGCCCGTAGGGTATCTGATTGGCTTAAAAGTACAAGAAAACACTTCAAAAGTGACGTTCCTGAAGAATTTTAACAGTTTTCTTGTATCTACGAACGCCAGAATGCATAAAATTGACCTAAACGTCTCCTTTTCCTATTCTGAGTCGATTCTGCATGCTTTAAGTGTGTTTGGTGGCTCAGAACCATCAAAAAACGTTGAAATATAGTTCAAATTCAATAAAAATCGACAAAAATACAGTTTCTAGCTAAAATTTTATGGTTTCGTTGCACTTTCCGAGCCCGTAGGGTATCTGATTGGCTTAAAAGTACAAGAAGACACTTCAAAAGTGACGTTTCTGAAGAATTTTAACAGTTTTCTTGTATCTACGAACGCCAGAATGCATAAAATTGACCTAAACGTCTCCTTTTTCTATTCTGAGTCGATTCTGCATGCTTTAAGTGTGTTTGGTGGCTCAGAACCATCAAAAAACGTTGAAATATAGTTCAAATTCAATAAAAATCGACAAAAATACAGTTTCTAGCTAAAATTTGATGGTTTCGTTGCACTTTCCGAGCCCGTAGGGTATCTGATTGGCTTAAAAGTACAAGAAAACACTTCAAAAGTGACGTTTCTGAAGAATTTTAACAGTTTTCTTGTATCTACGAACGCCAGAATGCATAAAATTGACCTAAACGTCTCCTTTTCCTATTCTGAGTCGATTCTGCATGCTTTAAGTGTGTTTGGTGGCTCAGAACCATCAAAAAACGTTGAAATATAGTTCAAATTCAATAAAAATCGACAAAAATACAGTTTCTAGCTAAAATTTGATGGTTTCGTTGCACTTTCCGAGCCCGTAGGATATCTGATTGGCTTAAAAGTACAAGAAAACACTTCAAAAGTGACGTTTCTGAAGAATTTTAACAGTTTTCTTGTATCTACGAACGCCAGAATGCATAAAATTGACTTAAACGTCTCCTTTTCCTATTCTGAGTCGATTCTGCATGCTTTAAGTGTGTTTGGTGGCTCAGAACCATCAAAAAACGTTGAAATATAGTTCAAATTCAATAAAAATCGACAAAAATACAGTTTCTAGCTAAAATTTGATGGTTTCGTTGCACTTTCCGAGCCCGTAGTTTATCTGATTGGCTTAAAAGTACAAGAAAACACTTCAAAAGTGACGTTTCTGAAGAATTTTAACAGTTTTCTTGTATCTACGAACGCCAGAATGCATAAAATTGACCTAAACGTCTCCTTTTCCTATTCTGAGTCGATTCTGCATGCTTTAAGTGTGTTTGGTGGCTCAGAACCATCAAAAAACGTTGAAATATAGTTCAAATTCAATAAAAATCGACAAAAATACTGTTTCTAGCTAAAATTTGATGGTTTGGTTGCACTTTCCGAGCCCGTAGGGTATCTGATTGGCTTAAAAGTACAAGAAAACACTTCAAAAGTGACGTTTCTGAAGAATTTTAACAGTTTTCTTGTATCTACGAACGCCAGAATGCATAAAATTGACCTAAACGTCTCCTTTTCCTATTCTGAGTCGATTCTGCATGCTTTAAGTGTGTTTGGTGGCTCAGAACCATCAAAAAACGTTGAAATATAGTTCAAATTCAATAAAAATCGACAAAAATACAGTTTCTAGCTAAAATTTGATGGTTTCGTTGCACTTTCCGAGCCCGTAGGGTATCTGATTGGCTTAAAAGTACAAGAAAACACTTCAAAAGTGACGTTTCTGAAGAATTTTAACAGTTTTCTTGTATCTACGAACGCCAGAATGCATAAAATTGACCTAAACGTCTCCTTTTCCTATTCTGAGTCGATTCTGCATGCTTTAAGTGTGTTTGGTGGCTCAGAACCATCAAAAAACGTTGAAATATAGTTCAAATTCAATAAAAATCGACAAAAATACAGTTTCTAGCTAAAATTTGATGGTTTCGTTGCACTTTCCGAGCCCGTAGGGTATCTGATTGGCTTAAAAGTACAAGAAAACACTTCAAAAGTGACGTTTCTGAAGAATTTTAACAGTTTTCTTGTATCTACGAACGCCAGAATGCATAAAATTGACCCTAAACGTCTCCTTTTCCTATTCTGAGTCGATTCTGCATGCTTTAAGTGTGTTTGGTGGCTCAGAACCATCAAAAAACTTTGAAATATAGTTCAAATTCAATAAAAATCGACAAAAATACAGTTTCTAGCTAAAATTTGATGGTTTCGTTGCACTTTCCGAGCCCGTAGGGTATCTGATTGGCTTAAAAGTACAAGAAAACACTTCAAAAGTGACGTTCCTGAAGAATTTTAATAGTTTTCTTGTATCTACGAACGCCAGAATGCATAAAATTGACCTAAACGTCTCCTTTTCCTATTCTGAGTCGATTCTGCATGCTTTAAGTGTGTTTGGTGGCTCAGAACCATCAAAAAACGTTGAAATATAGTTCAAATTCAAAAAAAATCGACAAAAATACAGTTTCTAGCTAAAATTTTATGGTTTCGTTGCACTTTCCGAGCCCGTAGGGTATCTGATTGGCTTAAAAGTACAAGAAGACACTTCAAAAGTGACGTTTCTGAAGAATTTTAACAGTTTTCTTGTATCTACGAACGCCAGAATGCATAAAATTGACCTAAACGTCTCCTTTTTCTATTCTGAGTCGATTCTGCATGCTTTAAGTGTGTTTGGTGGCTCAGAACCATCAAAAAACGTTGAAATATAGTTCAAATTCAATAAAAATCGACAAAAATACAGTTTCTAGCTAAAATTTGATGGTTTCGTTGCACTTTCCGAGCCCGTAGGGTATCTGATTGGCTTAAAAGTACAAGAAAACACTTCAAAAGTGACGTTTCTGAAGAATTTTAACAGTTTTCTTGTATCTACGAACGCCAGAATGCATAAAATTGACCTAAACGTCTCCTTTTCCTATTCTGAGTCGATTCTGCACGCTTTAAGTGTGTTTGGTGGCTCAGAACCATCAAAAAACGTTGAAATATAGTTCAAATTCAATAAAAATCGACAAAAATACAGTTTCTAGCTAAAATTTGATGGTTTCGTTGCACTTTCCGAGCCCGTAGGGTATCTGATTGGCTTAAAAGTACAAGAAAACACTTCAAAAGTGACGTTTCTGAAGAATTTTAACAGTTTTCTTGTATCTACGAACGCCAGAATGCATAAAATTGACCTAAACGTCTCCTTTTCCTATTCTGAGTCGATTCTGCATGCTTTAAGTGTGTTTGGTGGCTCAGAACCATCAAAAAACGTTGAAATATGGTTCAAATTCAATAAAAATCGACAAAATACAGTTTCTAGCTAAAATTTGATGGTTTCGTTGCACTTTCCGAGCCCGTAGGGTATCTGATTGGCTTAAAAGTACAAGAAAACACTTCAAAAGTGACGTTTCTGAAGAATTTTAACAGTTTTCTTGTATCTACGAACGCCAGAATGCATAAAATTGACCTAAACGTCTCCTTTTCCTATTCTGAGTCGATTCTGCACGCTTTAAGTGTGTTTGGTGGCTCAGAACCATCAAAAAACGTTGAAATATAGTTCAAATTCAATAAAAATCGACAAAAATACAGTTTCTAGTTAAAATTTGATGGTTTCGTTGCACTTTCCGAGCCCGTAGGGTATCTGATTGGCTTAAAAGTACAAGAAAACACTTCAAAAGTGACGTTTCTGAAGAATTTTAACAGTTTTCTTGTATCTACGAACGCCAGAATGCATAAAATTGACCTAAACGTCTCCTTTTCCTATTCTGAGTCGATTCTGCATGCTTTAAGTGTGTTTGGTGGCTCAGAACCATCAAAAAACGTTGAAATATGGTTCAAATTCAATAAAAATCGACAAAAATACAGTTTCTAGCTAAAATTTGATGGTTTCGTTGCACTTTCCGAGCCCGTAGTTTATCTGATTGGCTTAAAAGTACAAGAAAACACTTCAAAAGTGACGTTTCTGAAGAATTTTAACAGTTTTCTTGTATCTACGAACGCCAGAATGCATAAAATTGACCTAAACGTCTCCTTTTCCTATTCTGAGTCGATTCTGCATGCTTTAAGTGTGTTTGGTGGCTCAGAACCATCAAAAAACGTTGAAATATAGTTCAAATTCAATAAAAATCGACAAAAATACTGTTTCTAGCTAAAATTTGATGGTTTGGTTGCACTTTCCGAGCCCGTAGGGTATCTGATTGGCTTAAAAGTACAAGAAAACACTTCAAAAGTGACGTTTCTGAAGAATTTTAACAGTTTTCTTGTATCTCGAACGCCAGAATGCATAAAATTGACCTAAACGTCTCCTTTTCCTATTCTGAGTCGATTCTGCATGCTTTAAGTGTGTTTGGTGGCTCAGAACCATCAAAAATCGTTGAAATATAGTTCAAATTCAATAAAAATCGACAAAAATACAGTTTCTAGCTAAAGTTTGATGGTTTCGTTGCACTTTCCGAGCCCGTAGGGTATCTGATTGGCTTAAAAGTACAAGAAAACACTTCAAAAGTGACGTTTCTGAAGAATTTTAACAGTTTTCTTGTATCTACGAACGCCAGAGTGCATAAAATTGACCTAAACGTCTCCTTTTCCTATTCTGAGTCGATTCTGCATGCTTTAAGTGTGTTTGGTGGCTCAGAACCATCAAAAAACGTTGAAATATAGTTCAAATTCAATAAAAATCGACAAAAATACAGTTTCTAGCTAAAATTTGATGGTTTCGTTGCACTTTCCGAGCCCGTAGGGTATCTGATTGGCTTAAAAGTACAAGAAAACACTTCAAAAGTGACGTTTCTGAAGAATTTTAACAGTTTTCTTGTATCTACGAACGCCAGAATGCATAAAATTGACCTAAACGTCTCCTTTTCCTATTCTGAGTCGATTCTGCATGCTTTAAGTGTGTTTGGTGGCTCAGAACCATCAAAAAACTTTGAAATATAGTTCAAATTCAATAAAAATCGACAAAAATACAGTTTCTAGCTAAAATTTGATGGTTTCGTTGCACTTTCCGAGCCCGTAGGGTATCTGATTGGCTTAAAAGTACAAGAAAACACTTCAAAAGTGACGTTCCTGAAGAATTTTAACAGTTTTCTTGTATCTACGAACGCCAGAATGCATAAAATTGACCTAAACGTCTCCTTTTCCTATTCTGAGTCGATTCTGCATGCTTTAAGTGTGTTTGGTGGCTCAGAACCATCAAAAAACGTTGAAATATAGTTCAAATTCAATAAAAATCGACAAAAATACAGTTTCTAGCTAAAATTTTATGGTTTCGTTGCACTTTCCGAGCCCGTAGGTATCTGATTGGCTTAAAAGTACAAGAAGACACTTCAAAAGTGACGTTTCTGAAGAATTTTAACAGTTTTCTTGTATCTACGAACGCCAGAATGCATAAAATTGACCTAAACGTCTCCTTTTTCTATTCTGAGTCGATTCTGCATGCTTTAAGTGTGTTTGGTGGCTCAGAACCATCAAAAAACGTTGAAATATAGTTCAAATTCAATAAAAATCGACAAAAATACAGTTTCTAGCTAAAATTTGATGGTTTCGTTGCACTTTCCGAGCCCGTAGGGTATCTGATTGGCTTAAAAGTACAAGAAAACACTTCAAAAGTGACGTTTCTGAAGAATTTTAACAGTTTTCTTGTATCTACGAACGCCAGAATGCATAAAATTGACCTAAACGTCTCCTTTTCCTATTCTGAGTCGATTCTGCATGCTTTAAGTGTGTTTGGTGGCTCAGAACCATCAAAAAACGTTGAAATATAGTTCAAATTCAATAAAAATCGACAAAAATACAGTTTCTAGCTAAAATTTGATGGTTTCGTTGCACTTTCCGAGCCCGTAGGGTATCTGATTGGCTTAAAAGTACAAGAAAACACTTCAAAAGTGACGTTTCTGAAGAATTTTAACAGTTTTCTTGTATCTACGAACGCCAGAATGCATAAAATTGACCTAAACGTCTCCTTTTCCTATTCTGAGTCGATTCTGCATGCTTTAAGTGTGTTTGGTGGCTCAGAACCATTAAAAAACGTTGAAATATAGTTCAAATTCAATAAAAATCGACAAAAATACAGTTTCTAGCTAAAATTTGATGGTTTCGTTGCACTTTCCGAGCCCGTAGGGTATCTGATTGGCTTAAAAGTACAAGAAAACACTTCAAAAGTGACGTTTCTGAAGAATTTTAACAGTTTTCTTGTATCTACGAACGCCAGAATGCATAAAATTGACCTAAACGTCTCCTTTTCCTATTCTGAGTCGATTCTGCATGCTTTAAGTGTGTTTGGTGGCTCAGAACCATCAAAAAACGTTGAAATATAGTTCAAATTCAATAAAAATCGACAAAAATACAGTTTCTAGCTAAAATTTGATGGTTTCGTTGCACTTTCCGAGCCCGTAGGGTATCTGATTGGCTTAAAAGTACAAGAAAACACTTCAAAAGTGACGTTTCTGAAGAATTTTAACAGTTTTCTTGTATCTACGAACGCCAGAATGCATAAAATTGACCTAAACGTCTCCTTTTCCTATTCTGAGTCGATTCTGCATGCTTTAAGTGTGTTTGGTGGCTCAGAACCATCAAAAAACGTTGAAATATAGTTCAAATTCAATAAAAATCGACAAAAATACAGTTTCTAGCTAAAATTTGATGGTTTCGTTGCACTTTCCGAGCCCGTAGGGTATCTGATTGGCTTAAAAGTACAAGAAAACACTTCAAAAGTGACGTTTCTGAAGAATTTTAACAGTTTTCTTGTATCTACGAACGCCAGAATGCATAAAATTGACCTAAACGTCTCCTTTTCCTATTCTGAGTCGATTCTGCATGCTTTAAGTGTGTTTGGTGGCTCAGAACCATCAAAAAACGTTGTAATATAGTTCAAATTCAATAAAAATCGACAAAAATACAGTTTCTAGCTAAAATTTGATGGTTTCGTTGCACTTTCCGAGCCCGTAGGGTATCTGATTGGCTTAAAAGTACAAGAAAACACTTCAAAAGTGACGTTTCTGAAGAATTTTAACAGTTTTCTTGTATCTACGAACGCCAGAATGCATAAAATTGACCTAAACGTCTCCTTTTCCTATTCTGAGTCGATTCTGCATGCTTTAAGTGTGTTTGGTGGCTCAGAACCATCAAAAAACGTTGAAATATAGTTCAAATTCAATAAAAATCGACAAAAATACAGTTTCTAGCTAAAATTTGATGGTTTCGTTGCACTTTCCGAGCCCGTAGGGTATCTGATTGGCTTAAAAGTACAAGAAAACACTTCAAAAGTGACGTTTCTGAAGAATTTTAACAGTTTTCTTGTATCTACGAACGCCAGAATGCATAAAATTGACCTAAACGTCTCCTTTTCCTATTCTGAGTCGATTCTGCATGCTTTAAGTGTGTTTGGTGGCTCAGAACCATCAAAAAACGTTGAAATATAGTTCAAATTCAATAAAAATCGACAAAAATACAGTTTCTAGCTAAAATTTGATGGTTTCGTTGCACTTTTCGAGCCCGTAGGGTATCTGATTGGCTTAAAAGTACAAGAAAATACTTCAAAAGTGACGTTTCTGAAGAATTTTAACAGTTTTCTTGTATCTACGAACGCCAGAATGCATAAAATTGACCTAAACGTCTCCTTTTCCTATTCTGAGTCGATTCTGCATGCTTTAAGTGTGTTTGGTGGCTCAGAACCATCAAAAAACGTTGAAATATAGTTCAAATTCAATAAAAATCGACAAAAATACAGTTTCTAGCTAAAATTTGATGGTTTAGTTGCACTTTCCGAGCCCGTAGGGTATCTGATTGGCTTAAAAGTACAAGAAAACACTTCAAAAGTGACGTTTCTGAAGAATTTTAACAGTTTTCTTGTGTCTACGAACGCCAGAATGCATAAAATTGACCTAAACGTCTCCTTTTCCTATTCTGAGTCGATTCTGCATGCTTTAAGTGTGTTTGGTGGCTCAGAACCATCAAAAAAACGTTGAAATATAGTTCAAATTCAACAAAAATCGACAAAAATACAGTTTCTAGCTAAAATTTGATGGTTTCGTTGCACTTTCCGAGCCCGTAGGGTATCTGATTGGCTTAAAAGTACAAGAAAACACTTCAAAAGTGACGTTTCTGAAGAATTTTAACAGTTTTCTTGTATCTACGAACGCCAGAATGCATAAAATTGACCTAAACGTCTCCTTTTCCTATTCTGAGTCGATTCTGCATGCTTTAAGTGTGTTTGGTGGCTCAGAACCATCAAAAAACGTTGAAATATAGTTCAAATTCAATAAAAATCGACAAAAATACAGTTTCTAGCTAAAATTTGATGGTTTCGTTGCACTTTCCGAGCCCGTTGGGTATCTGATTGGCTTAAAAGTACAAGAAAACACTTCAAAAGTGACGTTTCTGAAGAATTTTAACAGTTTTCTTGTATCTACGAACGCCAGAATGCATAAAATTGACCTAAACGTCTCCTTTTCCTATTCTGAGTCGATTCTGCATGCTTTAAGTGTGTTTGGTGGCTCAGAACCATCAAAAAACGTTGAAATATAGTTCAAATTCAATAAAAATCGACAAAAATACAGTTTCTAGCTAAAATTTGATGGTTTCGTTGCACTTTCCGAGCCCGTAGGGTATCTGATTGGCTTAAAAGTACAAGAAAACACTTCAAAAGTGACGTTTCTGAAGAATTTTAACAGTTTTCTTGTATCTACGAACGCCAGAATGCATAAAATTGACCTAAACGTCTCCTTTTCCTATTCTGAGTCGATTCTGCATGCTTTAAGTGTGTTTGGTGGCTCAGAACCATCAAAAAACGTTGAAATATAGTTCAAATTCAATAAAAATCGACAAAAATACAGTTTCTAGCTAAAATTTGATGGTTTCGTTGCACTTTCCGAGCCCGTAGGGTATCTGATTGGCTTAAAAGTACAAGAAAACACTTCAAAAGTGACGTTTCTGAAGAATTTTAACAGTTTTCTTGTATCTACGAACGCCAGAATGCATAAAATTGACCTAAACGTCTCCTTTTCCTATTCTGAGTCGATTCTGCATGCTTTAAGTGTGTTTGGTGGCTCAGAACCATCAAAAACGTTGAAATATAGTTCAAATTCAATAAAAATCGACAAAAATACAGTTTCTAGCTAAAATTTGATGGTTTCGTTGCACTTTCCGAGCCCGTAGGGTATCTGATTGGCTTAAAAGTACAAGAAAACACTTCAAAAGTGACGTTTCTGAAGAATTTTAACAGTTTTCTTGTATCTACGAACGCCAGAATGCATAAAATTGACCTAAACGTCTCCTTTTCCTATTCTGAGTCGATTCTGCATGCTTTAAGTGTGTTTGGTGGCTCAGAACCATCAAAAAACGTTGAAATATAGTTCAAATTCAATAAAAATCGACAAAAATACATTTCTAGCTAAAATTTGATGGTTTCGTTGCACTTTCCGAGCCCGTAGGGTATCTGATTGGCTTAAAAGTACAAGAAAACACTTCAAAAGTGACGTTTCTGAAGAATTTTAACAGTTTTCTTGTATCTACGAACGCCAGAATGCATAAAATTGACCTAAACGTCTCCTTTTCCTATTCTGAGTCGATTCTGCATGCTTTAAGTGTGTTTGGTGGCTCAGAACCATCAAAAAACGTTGAAATATAGTTCAAATTCATAAAAATCGACAAAAATACAGTTTCTAGCTAAAATTTTGATGGTTTCGTTGCACTTTCCGAGCCCGTAGGGTATCTGATTGGCTTAAAAGTACAAGAAAACACTTCAAAAGTGACGTTTCTGAAGAATTTTAACAGTTTTCTTGTATCTACGAACGCCAGAATGCATAAAATTGACCTAAACGTCTCCTTTTCCTATTCTGAGTCGATTCTGCATGCTTTAAGTGTGTTTGGTGGCTCAGAACCATCAAAAAACGTTGAAATATAGTTCAAATTCAATAAAAATCGACAAAAATACAGTTTCTAGCTAAAATTTGATGGTTTCGTTGCACCTTCCGAGCCCGTAGGGTATCTGATTGGCTTAAAAGTACAAGAAAACACTTCAAAAGTGACGTTTCTGAAGAATTTTAACAGTTTTCTTGTATCTACGAACGCCAGAATGCATAAAATTGACCTAAACGTCTCCTTTTCCTATTCTGAGTCGATTCTGCATGCTTTAAGTGTGTTTGGTGGCTCAGAACCATCAAAAAACGTTGAAATATAGTTCAAATTCAATAAAAATCGACAAAAATACAGTTTCTAGCTAAAATTTGATGGTTTCGTTGCACTTTCCGAGCCCGTAGGGTATCTGATTGGCTTAAAAGTACAAGAAAACACTTCAAAAGTGACGTTTCTGAAGAATTTTAACAGTTTTCTTGTATCTACGAACGCCAGAATGCATAAAATTGACCTAAACTTCTCCTTTTCCTATTCTGAGTCGATTCTGCATGCTTTAAGTGTGTTTGGTGGCTCAGAACCATCAAAAAACGTTGAAATATAGTTCAAATTCAATAAAAATCGACAAAAATACAGTTTCTAGCTAAAATTTGATGGTTTCGTTGCACTTTCCGAGCCCGTAGGGTATCTGATTGGCTTAAAAGTACAAGAAAACACTTCAAAAGTGACGTTTCTGAAGAATTTTAACAGTTTTCTTGTATCTACGAACGCCAGAATGCATAAAATTGACCTAAACGTCTCCTTTTCCTATTCTGAGTCGATTCTGCATGCTTTAAGTGTGTTTGGTGGCTCAGAACCATCAAAAAACGTTGAAATATAGTTCAAATTCAATAAAAATCGACAAAAATACAGTTTCTAGCTAAAATTTGATGGTTTCGTTGCACTTTCCGAGCCCGTAGGGTATCTGATTGGCTTAAAAGTACAAGAAAACACTTCAAAAGTGACGTTTCTGGAGAATTTTAACAGTTTTCTTGTATCTACGAACGCCAGAATGCATAAAATTGACCTAAACGTCTCCTTTTCCTATTCTGAGTCTATTCTGCATGCTTTAAGTGTGTTTGGTGGCTCAGAACCATCAAAAAACGTTGAAATATAGTTCAAATTCAATAAAAATCGACAAAAATACAGTTTCTAGCTAAAATTTGATGGTTTCGTTGCACTTTCCGAGCCCGTAGGGTATCTGATTGGCTTAAAAGTACAAGAAAACACTTCAAAAGTGACGTTTCTGAAGAATTTTAACAGTTTTCTTGTATCTACGAACGCCAGAATGCATAAAATTGACCTAAACGTCTCCTTTTCCTATTCTGAGTCGATTCTGCATGCTTTAAGTGTGTTTGGTGGCTCAGAACCATCAAAAAACGTTGAAATATAGTTCAAATTCAATAAAAATCGACAAAAATACAGTTTCTAGCTAAAATTTGATGGTTTCGTTGCACTTTCCGAGCCCGTAGGGTATCTGATTGGCTTAAAAGTACAAGACAACACTTCAAAAGTGACGTTTCTGAAGAATTTTAACAGTTTTCTTGTATCTACGAACGCCAGAATGCATAAAATTGACCTAAACGTCTCCTTTTCCTATTCTGAGTCGATTCTGCATGCTTTAAGTGTGTTTGGTGGCTCAGAACCATCAAAAAACGTTGAAATATAGTTCAAATTCAATAAAAATCGACAAAAAAACAGTTTCTAGCTAAAATTTGATGGTTTCGTTGCACTTTCCGAGCCCGTAGGGTATCTGATTGGCTTAAAAGTACAAGAAAACACTTCAAAAGTGACGTTACTGAAGAATTTTAACAGTTTTCTTGTTTCTACGAACGCCAGAATGCATAAAATTGACCTAAACGTCTCCTTTTCCTATTCTGAGTCGATTCTGCATGCTTTAAGTGTGTTTGGTGGCTCAGAACCATCAAAAAACGTTGAAATATAGTTCAAATTCAATAAAAATCGACAAAAATACAGTTTCTAGCTAAAATTTGATGGTTTCGTTGCACTTTCCGAGCCCGTAGGGTATCTGATTGGCTTAAAAGTACAAGAAAACACTTCAAAAGTGACGTTTCTGAAGAATTTTAACAGTTTTCTTGTATCTACGAACGCCAGAATGCATAAAATTGACCTAAACGTCTCCTTTTCCTATTCTGAGTCGATTCTGCATGCTTTAAGTGTGTTTGGTGGCTCAGAACCATCAAAAAACGTTGAAATATAGTTCAAATTCAATAAAAATCGACAAAAATACAGTTTCTAGCTAAAATTTGATGGTTTCGTTGCACTTTCCGAGCCCGTAGGGTATCTGATTGGCTTAAAAGTACAAGAAAACACTTCAAAAGTGACGTTTCTGAAGAATTTTAACAGTTTTCTTGTATCTACGAACGCCAGAATGCACAAAAATTGACCTAAACGTCTCCTTTTCCTATTCTGAGTCGATTCTGCATGCTTTAAGTGTGTTTGGTGGCTCAGAACCATCAAAAAACGTTGAAATATAGTTCAAATTCAATAAAAATCGACAAAAATACAGTTTCTAGCTAAAATTTGATGGTTTCGTTGCACTTTCCGAGCCCGTAGGGTATCTGATTGGCTTAAAAGTACAAGAAAACACTTCAAAAGTGACGTTTCTGAAGAATTTTAACAGTTTTCTTGTATCTACGAACGCCAGAATGCATAAAATTGACCTAAACGTCTCCTTTTCCTATTCTGAGTCGATTCTGCATGCTTTAAGTGTGTTTGGTGGCTCAGAACCATCAAAAAACGTTGAAATATAGTTCAAATTCAATAAAAATCGACAAAAATACAGTTTCTAGCTAAAATTTGATGGTTTCGTTGCACTTTCCGAGCCCGTAGGGTATCTGATTGGCTTAAAAGTACAAGAAAACACTTCAAAAGTGACGTTTCTGAAGAATTTTAACAGTTTTCTTGTATCTACGAACGCCAGAATGCATAAAATTGACCTAAACGTCTCCTTTTCCTATTCTGAGACGATTCTGCATGCTTTAAGTGTGTTTGGTGGCTCAGAACCATCAAAAAACGTTGAAATATAGTTCAAATTCAATAAAAATCGACAAAAATACAGTTTCTAGCTAAAATTTGATGGTTTCGTTGCACTTTCCGAGCCCGTAGGGTATCTGATTGGCTTAAAAGTACAAGAAAACACGTCAAAAGTGACGTTTCTGAAGAATTTTAACAGTTTTCTTGTATCTACGAACGCCAGAATGCATAAAATTGACCTGAACGTCTCCTTTTCCTATTCTGAGTCGATTCTGCATGCTTTAAGTGTGTTTGGTGGCTCAGAACCATCAAAAAACGTTGAAATATAGTTCAAATTCAATAAAAATCGACAAAAATACAGTTTCTAGCTAAAATTTGATGGTTTCGTTGCACTTTCCGAGCCCGTAGGGTATCTGATTGGCTTAAAAGTACAAGAAAACACTTCAAAAGTGACGTTTCTGAAGAATTTTAACAGTTTTCTTGTATCTACGAACGCCAGAATGCATAAAATTGACCTAAACGTCTCCTTTTCCTATTCTGAGTCGATTCTGCATGCTTTAAGTGTGTTTGGTGGCTCAGAACCATCAAAAAACGTTGAAATATAGTTCAAATTCAATAAAAATCGACAAAAATACAGTTTCTAGCTAAAATTTGATGGTTTCGTTGCACTTTCCGAGCCCGTAGGGTATCTGATTGGCTTAAAAGTACAAGAAAACACTTCAAAAGTGACGTTTCTGAAGAATTTTAACAGTTTTCTTGTATCTACGAACGCCAGAATGCATAAAATTGACCTAAACGTCTCCTTTTCCTATTCTGAGTCGATTCTGCATGCTTTAAGTGTGTTTGGTGGCTCAGAACCATCAAAAAACGTTGAAATATAGTTCAAATTCAATAAAAATCGACAAAAATACAGTTTCTAGCTAAAATTTGATGGTTTCGTTGCACTTTCCGAGCCCGTAGGGTATCTGATTGGCTTAAAAGTACAAGAAAACACTTCAAAAGTGACGTTTCTGAAGAATTTTAACAGTTTTCTTGTATCTACGAACGCCAGAATGCATAAAATTGACCTAAACGTCTCCTTTTCCTATTCTGAGTCGATTCTGCATGCGTTAAGTGTGTTTGGTGGCTCAGAACCATCAAAAAACGTTGAAATATAGTTCAAATTCAATAAAAATCGACAAAAATACAGTTTCTAGCTAAAATTTGATGGTTTCGTTGCACTTTCCGAGCCCGTTGGGTATCTGATTGGCTTAAAAGTACAAGAAAACACTTCAAAAGTGACGTTTCTGAAGAATTTTAACAGTTTTCTTGTATCTACGAACGCCAGAATGCATAAAATTGACCTAAACATCTCCTTTTCCTATTCTGAGTCGATTCTGCATGCTTTAAGTGTGTTTGGTGGCTCGGAACCATCAAAAAACGTTGAAATATAGTTCAAATTCAATAAAAATCGACAAAAATACAGTTTCTAGCTAAAATTTGATGGTTTCGTTGCACTTTCCGAGCCCGTAGGGTATCTGATTGGCTTAAAATTACAAGAAAACACTTCAAAAGTGACGTTTCTGAAGAATTTTAACAGTTTTCTTGTATCTACGAACGCCAGAATGCATAAAATTGACCTAAACGTCTCCTTTTCCTATTCTGAGTCGATCTGCATGCTTTAAGTGTGTTTGGTGGCTCAGAACCATCAAAAAACGTTGAAATATAGTTCAAATTCAATAAAAATCGACAAAAATACAGTTTCTAGCTAAAATTTGATGGTTTCGTTGCACTTTCCGAGCCCGTAGGGTATCTGATTGGCTTAAAAGTACAAGAAAACACTTCAAAAGTGACGTTTCTGAAGAATTTTAACAGTTTTCTTATATCTACGAACGCCAGAATGCATAAAATTGACCTAAACGTCTCCTTTTCCTATTCTGAGTCGATTCTGCATGCTTTAAGTGTGTTTGGTGGCTCAGAACCATCAAAAAACGTTGAAATATAGTTCAAATTCAATAAAAATCGACAAAAATACAGTTTCTAGCTAAAATTTGATGGTTTCGTTGCACTTCCCGAGCCCGTAGGGTATCTGATTGGCTTAAAAGTACAAGAAAACACTTCAAAAGTGACGTTTCTGAAGAATTTTAACAGTTTTCTTGTATCTACGAACGCCAGAATGCATAAAATTGACCTAAACGTCTCCTTTTCCTATTCTGAGTCGATTCTGCATGCTTTAAGTGTGTTTGGTGGCTCAGAACCATCAAAAAACGTTGAAATATAGTTCAAATTCAATAAAAATCGACAAAAATACAGTTTCTAGCTAAAATTTGATGGTTTCGTTGCACTTTCCGAGCCCGTAGGGTATCTGATTGGCTTAAAAGTACAAGAAAACACTTCAAAAGTGACGTTTCTGAAGAATTTTAACAGTTTTCTTGTATCTACGAACGCCAGAATGCATAAAATTGACCTAAACGTCTCCATTTCCTATTCTGAGTCGATTCTGCATGCTTTAAGTGTGTTTGGTGGCTCAGAACCATCAAAAAACGTTGAAATATAGTTCAAATTCAATAAAAATCGACAAAAATACAGTTTCTAGCTAAAATTTGATGGTTTCGTTGCACTTTCCGAGCCCGTAGGGTATCTGATTGGCTTAAAAGTACAAGAAAACACTTCAAAAGTGACGTTTCTGAAGAATTTTATTATTATTATTATTATTATTATTATTATTATTAAATTTTTAGAGCAGAGATTGCCATCTATTATGCTCCCACAAAAATAAATTTTCAAAATTTTATAAAATATCTTAAGACAGAAATTCCTCAATATATAAGTCCAACTTGTTTTTAAATACCTCTTTGCTTGCCGTGTCTACGATTTCTTCTGGTAATCTATTCCAATCTTCGCAAACTCTATTTGAGAAAAAGTATTCACGACAGGATATCCTAAACTTATCTTTATTTAATTTTAACTTATGCCCTCGTAGTTGCTTATTTTTATTAAATTTGAAAAGTTTCTCACAGATGTTTGTGTTGTCGTGAATCAGTTTGTGACTCCATATTAAATCATTTCGCCTTCTTCTGAATTCCAATTTCTGAAAATTTAAACGATCCAGTCTGTTTCTGTACGATAACCTTTTAAAACCTGTCACCTTTTTCGTCAAGCGTCTCTGAACTTTTTCCAAGTTATCTTTATCGCGAATAAGCCATGGTGACCAGATGACACTTGCAAATTCTAAAATTGGGAGAACGTATGTCTTATAGAGCTTTGAAAATATTTGAGAACTCGGACGACTAAATGCTTTAAACAGAATATAACTCAATGAATTGGCACGCTTAACAATAGATGCGACTTGAACAGACCAGCTTAAATCTTTAGTTATTATGACACCAAGGTCTTTTTGACAATCTTTAGAAGAGATACACTGATTTCCAATGTAATATGGGAAGTTGGGATTTTTGCGGCCAAGGCGCAAAATATTACACTTATCTCTATTTATAGGTATAAGCCAATCATCACACCAATCATTTATTATATTCAGATCTTTTTGAACCTTACTGTGCTCTACAAATGATCTGCCAAATATTTTGCAATCATCAGCGTAAAAGACATGTTCAGACTTTATTAAGAAACTTAGATCAGATATATATAAAGAAAACAAGATTGGTCCAAGTACAGATCCTTGTGGAACCCCTGACATAACAGAACGCACTGTAGACCTCGAATTACCGACTTTCACAAAGAAAGTTCTATTTGATAGGAAAGCTGCAATCCAGTTTAATAGTTTTCCTCGGATACCTAAATGATCAAGCTTACTCAAGAGACGTCTATGAGGAACTCGATCGAATGCTTTTTCGAAATCAAGATAAACCACATCTACAGGATCAGACCTATCAATATGTGACGTCCATGTATTCAAGCAACTTAAAAGGCATGTGATTACTGATCTATTCGGTAAGAACCCATGTTGGGTCTGTGGCAAAGTACCAGAACTGAGAGAACTAGAAAGTAATTGCTTACAAATTATTTTCTCCATAAGTTTGCAACACGTAGAAGTTAGGCTAATAGGTCTATAGTTGGAAGCAAGAGTTTTATCGCCTTTCTTAAATATGGGTATTACCGATGCAATTAACCAATCACTTGGTAAACAAGAACTATTAAAAGAAATTTGCATAACATGTAAGAGAGGTTTCAATATCTCATTGGCGCAATTTTTGAGAATAAACATGGAAATATTGTCCGGACCGGGAGAGCTGTTTGAGTTAGCAGATAAAATTTCATCTAGAAGCGCATTTTCAGTAAAATTAATTTGCGCTAGCGATTTAGCACATCGAGGTGTTTTAACCAACGGTATGTTGTTGTTGGGTTCATTAACATATATGCTGTGGAAAAATTTCAACAAAGTTTCAGCCGACTCAAGATTGTTTTCGCTTAGTATGCCGTCTTCGTTTCTTACGACTGGAGATGATACTGTAGAAGATACTTTTTGACGGACATATCTATAGACAGCTTTTGGTCCAGACTCTAATAATTTGTTTTCATACTTAGTTTTTGCCATTTTAGTATCAGATATTAACTTATTCGAAAATGTTCTATGCAATTTGAAATCTTTAAGAGACCCTGACTTTTTGAAATTATTCCACAGTTTCCGTTTCTGCTTAGATCGCTGGATTAATGTAGAAGTAATCCAAGGTTTCCGACAATTAATTTTCAGATTGACCATAAATGTATTACGTTTAACTGCGTTAGTTATCAACGAGTGAAACTTACACCAAGATGAACATGGATTATTGTCATCCAGAACGTCAGACCAATCTAATGTTGCAAAGTAGTGTTTTAGATTAGCAAGATTTATTCTACTAATGGATTTTCGTATATGTTTAGGTTTATTCTGGTGTAATACTTGTACCTGAAATTCAACTGTCGCATGATCTGACTTTCCAATGGGGGCGGAAATTGTAAGATTGGAAATTAATTGCTTGTCGTTGGTCAAGACTAAATCTAATGTAGATGGCGTGCACCCAATACGAAACCTTGTGGGACCTGACACAAGTTGAGTGAGATTAGAATTTAAAAGAAAATCCACGAATAAGGAGGTACCGTTTTTAGTATCGATTGGTTTATTCAAGGGCCAATGAATATCAGGAAAATTAAAATCGCCCGCTATTACCAAATTGGAGGTGTCTTCATTTAATGTGGAAAGTGCACTTACTAAGTATGTATCATCTAAGTACGAGGTTTTAGGTGGACGATAGACACAACCCAAGATAATTGAAATCTGAGAACTATATACTTTCAAAAAGATTGTTTCAATATTTGGTACATTTATATCTAATTCGCTGATTTTAAACATTGTAAAGTACAATTTCGAGAGTAATATACACACTCCACCTCCTCTACCGTTTCTATCTGATCTATATAAAATATAATCTGATAATCCAAGGACTGATTCCGGTATCTCTGATTTTAACCATGTTTCAGAGAGCATAATACATGCAGGCTTATTTGAAGCTAGGTAGATTTCAAAACAATGTAGTTTAGCTGTCAGGGACGCGATATTGGTGTACATTATGGGAATGTTGATTACATTAACAGGAAGAGAATCAGCTAAACAATTATATAATTGCTATTGTCTAGAAAACAGGTCAGTTTTAAATTTTTCGACAGCTCTTAAATAGCAGGGACATTGCACATCCCAAGCAGCATGGTTTGTATCCTCAATACATTTTTCATTTTCATTATATTGAACACAGTTGACGCATGAGAGTTTGTCAGTCTTACAATCAGAAATGTTATGGTTTAAACCATCAGATTTACCGCATTTAGGACAAGATTTCTTATTCTTACAATTTTTTGACGTGTGGTTGAACCCATTACAATTATAACATCTGAGAATGTCTATGGCGTCAAACGCATAACAGTAATCGTATCCGAAGAACAAACCACCGGATTTCATAATAACATCGTAAGTCTGCCGATCTACTTGAACAACCATTTGTAAAATGTTAGCACGTTTTTTAGTGGGCCATATCTTAATCACTTTGCATTCTGTATTTAAATTAACAGAGTCATTATTACCTCTTACAAATTGTTCCACACATTCAACAATTTCTTCCGATGTATATTGTTCAGACAATCCCACCAGTTTAATCCTAGGTTGAACACCTTTAATTTCAAGGACATCATATTTCTCTGAAAGATTTTCAACAGCAATTTTTTTAAAGCGAGCATTGTCTTCCTTGGACGAGCAACCAACAAGAATACCACCATCTTTAATATTCTTTACTTTGGACAGAGAAAACTGCGATCCTATCGGATTAATTTTTGATTTAATATCGGATTTCGTTACAGAAACAGGTTGATTACTGTCTTTCGGTTTGACAATTATTGCAGGCTGTGTTTTGTTTTTCAATATGTTGGAATAAGACGACCCAGGCTGCTCCTCTTTCACAGGCTCAGATTTTGCTTTTTCTTTAACTAATTGTGAAATTTCAGCTTTCAGATTATCAAACATACTATTAAGTGATTTAGACATTTCGGAATATTTGACATCAAGAAATTTATTCAGACCTGCCTGATCGATTGAAAAACACTTTCTCGTACAGTCTGAACACTTCCAAGATAGTCCAGAGATAACATTTAAATATTTATATAAATCAGACTCAATGTTGATACAATCAGGGTGGAATCTTCTGTCACATATGCCTGAACAATAAACTGAGGGTGCAGTGCTTTCGATGGCTCCCATACAGGAGCCACAGGGCACTAACATTTTTGAAAAGAACGTAAATACCTGATCTTAATATATTAATGCTAGAACCAATTACATCAACACCAGTTAGGTATTTAAGACACAGGAATTAAAAAAAAAAAAAAATAAATAATAATACTAAATAAATAATAATAATAACGTAAGCCTCCGTTAAACGATCTCAGTGCGAGGGCTGGAATTAAAAGCCGCGGTAATTCGCCTCCGACAGGCAGCACAGCCGGCCGATAAGAAATTCGTTATCTGGTATGAAAAACTTATCCAAATATTCGATAAAATAACCTTTCAACCAAACAAACGGCAATAACTTTTTAACAACAACTAAGAAGTTGACTAAATTATAACCATAAAAATGGCAAAAATCTAATTAACAAAATAGTACAAGATTCACTACCAAGAGTTAGAAAAAACTCACCATTCAGACGAAAATTGGCAGAGAGATACACACAACTCAGTAGCTCGTCACCTTTTTCTTTTTAACAGTTTTCTTGTATCTACGAACGCCAGAATGCATAAAATTGACCAAAACGTCTCCTTTTCCTATTCTGAGTCGATTCTGCATGCTTTAAGTGTGTTTGGTGGCTCAGAACCATCAAAAAACGTTGAAATATAGTTCAAATTCAATAAAAATCGACAAAAATACAGTTTCTAGCTAAAATTTGATGGTTTCGTTGCACTTTCCGAGCCCGTAGGGTATCTGATTGGCTTAAAAGTACAAGAAAACACTTCAAAAGTGACGTTTCTGAAGAATTTTAACAGTTTTCTTGTATCTACGAACGCCAGAATGCATAAAATTGACCTAAACGTCTCCTTTTCCTATTCTGAGTCGATTCTGCATGCTTTAAGTGTGTTTGGTGGCTCAGAACCATCAAAAAACGTTGAAATATAGTTCAAATTCAATAAAAATCGACAAAAATACAGTTTCTAGCTAAAATTTGATGGTTTCGTTGCACTTTCCGAGCCCGTAGGGTATCTGATTGGCTTAAAAGTACAAGAAAACACTTCAAAAGTGACGTTTCTGAAGAATTTTAACAGTTTTCTTGTATCTACGAACGCCAGAATGCATAAAATTGACCTAAACGTCTCCTTTTCCTATTCTGAGTCGATTCTGCATGCTTTAAGTGTGTTTGGTGGCTCAGAACCATCAAAAAACGTTGAAATATAGTTCAAATTCAATAAAGATCGACAAAAATACAGTTTCTAGCTAAAATTTGATGGTTTCGTTGCACTTTCCGAGCCCGTAGGGTATCTGATTGGCTTAAAAGTACAAGAAAACACTTCAAAAGTGACGTTTCTGAAGAATTTTAACAGTTTTCTTGTATCTACGAACGCCAGAATGCATAAAATTGACCTGAACGTCTCCTTTTCCTATTCTGAGTCGATTCTGCATGCTTTAAGTGTGTTTGGTGGCTCAGAACCATCAAAAAACGTTGAAATATAGTTCAAATTCAATAAAAATCGACAAAAATACAGTTTCTAGCTAAAATTTGATGGTTTCGTTGCACTTTCCGAGCCCGTAGGGTATCTGATTGGCTTAAAAGTACAAGAAAACACTTCAAAAGTGACGTTTCTGAAGAATTTTAACAGTTTTCTTGTATCTACGAACGCCAGAATGCATCAAATTGACCTAAACGTCTCCTTTTCCTATTCTGAGTCGATTCTGCATGCTTTAAGTGTGTTTGGTGGCTCAGAACCATCAAAAAACGTTGAAATATAGTTCAAATTCAATAAAAATCGACAAAAATACAGTTTCTAGCTAAAATTTGATGGTTTCGTTGCACTTTCCGAGCCCGTAGGGTATCTGATTGGCTTAAAAGTACAAGAAAACACTTCAAAAGTGACGTTTCTGAAGAATTTTAACAGTTTTCTTGTATCTACGAACGCCAGAATGCATAAAATTGACCTAAACGTCTCCTTTTCCTATTCTGAGTCGATTCTGCATGCTTTAAGTGTGTTTGGTGGCTCAGAACCATCAAAAAACGTTGAAATATAGTTCAAATTCGATAAAAATCGACAAAAATACAGTTTCTAGCTAAAATTTGATGGTTTCGTTGCACTTTCCGAGCCCGTAGGGTATCTGATTGGCTTAAAAGTACAAGAAAACACTTCAAAAGTGACGTTTCTGAAGAATTTTAACAGTTTTCTTGTATCTACGAACGCCAGAATGCATAAAATTGACCTAAACGTCTCCTTTTCCTATTCTGAGTCGATTCTGCATGCTTTAAGTGTGTTTGGTGGCTCAGAACCATCAAAAAACGTTGAAATATAGTTCAAATTCAATAAAAATCGACAAAAATACAGTTTCTAGCTAAAATTTGATGGTTTCGTTGCACTTTCCGAGCCCGTAGGGTATCTGATTGGCTTAAAAGTACAAGAAAACACTTCAAAAGTGACGTTTCTGAAGAATTTTTACAGTTTTCTTGTATCTACGAACGCCAGAATGCATAAAATTGACCTAAACGTCTCCTTTTCCTATTCTGAGTCGATTCTGCATGCTTTAAGTGTGTTTGGTGGCTCAGAACCATCAAAAAACGTTGAAATATAGTTCAAATTCAATAAAAATCGACAAAAATACAGTTTCTAGCTAAAATTTGATGGTTTCGTTGCACTTTCCGAGCCCGTAGGGTATCTGATTGGCTTAAAAGTACAAGAAAACACTTCAAAAGTGACGTTTCTGAAGAATTTTAACAGTTTTCTTGTATCTACGAACGCCAGAATGCATAAAATTGACCTAAACGTCTCCTTTTCCTATTCTGAGTCGATTCTGCATGCTTTAAGTGTGTTTGGTGGCTCAGAACCATCAAAAAACGTTGAAATATAGTTCAAATTCAATTAAAATCGACAAAAATACAGTTTCTAGCTAAAATTTGATGGTTTCGTTGCACTTTCCGAGCCCGTAGGGTATCTGATTGGCTTAAAAGTACAAGAAAACACTTCAAAAGTGACGTTTCTGAAGAATTTTAACAGTTTTCTTGTATCTACGAACGCCAGAATGCATAAAATTGACCTAAACGTCTCCTTTTCCTATTCTGAGTCGATTCTGCATGCTTTAAGTGTGTTTGGTGGCTCAGAACCATCAAAAAACGTTGAAATATAGTTCAAATTCAATAAAAATCGACAAAAATACAGTTTCTAGCTAAAATTTGATGGTTTCGTTGCACTTTCCGAGCCCGTAGGGTATCTGATTGGCTTAAAAGTACAAGAAAACACTTCAAAAGTGACGTTTCTGAAGAATTTTAACAGTTTTCTTGTATCTACGAACGCCAGAATGCATAAAATTGACCTAAACGTCTCCTTCTCCTATTCTGAGTCGATTCTGCATGCTTTAAGTGTGTTTGGTGGCTCAGAACCATCAAAAAACGTTGAAATATAGTTCAAATTCAATAAAAATCGACAAAAATACAGTTTCTAGCTAAAATTTGATGGTTTCGTTGCACTTTCCGAGCCCGTAGGGTATCTGATTGGCTTAAAAGTACAAGAAAACACTTCAAAAGTGACGTTTCTGAAGAATTTTAACAGTTTTCTTGTATCTACGAACGCCAGAATGCATAAAATTGACCTAAACGTCTCCTTTTCCTATTCTGAGTCGATTCTGCATGCTTTAAGTGTGTTTGGTGGCTCAGAACCATCAAAAAACGTTGAAATATAGTTCAAATTCAATAAAAATCGACAAAAATACAGTTTCTAGCTAAAACTTGATGGTTTCGTTGCACTTTCCGAGCCCGTAGGGTATCTGATTGGCTTAAAAGTACAAGAAAACACTTCAAAAGTGACGTTTCTGAAGAATTTTAACAGTTTTCTTGTATCTACGAACGCCAGAATGCATAAAATTGACCTAAACGTCTCCTTTTCCTATTCTGAGTCGATTCTGCATGCTTTAAGTGTGTTTGGTGGCTCAGAACCATCAAAAAACGTTGAAATATAGTTCAAATTCAATAAAAATCGACAAAAATACAGTTTCTAGCTAAAATTTGATGGTTTCGTTGCACTTTCCGAGCCCGTTGGGTATCTGATTGGCTTAAAAGTACAAGAAAACACTTCAAAAGTGACGTTTCTGAAGAATTTTAACAGTTTTATTGTATCTACGAACGCCAGAATGCATAAAATTGAACTAAACGTCTCCTTTTCCTATTCTGAGTCGATTCTGCATGCTTTAAGTGTGTTTGGTGGCTCAGAACCATCAAAAAACGTTGAAATATAGTTCAAATTCAATAAAAATCGACAAAAATACGGTTTCTAGCTAAAATTTGATGGTTTCGTTGCACTTTCCGAGCCCGTAGGGTATCTGATTGGCTTAAAAGTACAAGAAAACACTTCAAAAGTGACGTTTCTGAAGAATTTTAACAGTTTTCTTGTATCTACGAACGCCAGAATGCATAAAATTGACCTAAACGTCTCCTTTTCCTATTCTGAGTCGATTCTGCATGCTTTAAGTGAGTTTGGTGGCTCAGAACCATCAAAAAACGTTGAAATATAGTTCAAATTCAATAAAAATCCACAAAAATACAGTTTCTAGCTAAAATTTGATGGTTTCGTTGCACTTTCCGAGCCCGTAGGGTATCTGATTGGCTTAAAAGTACAAGAAAACACTTCAAAAGTGACGTTTCTGAAGAATTTTAACAGTTTTCTTGTATCTACGAACGCCAGAATGCATAAAATTGACCTAAACGTCTCCTTTTCCTATTCTGAGTCGATTCTGCATGCTTTAAGTGTGTTTGGTGGCTCAGAACCATCAAAAAACGTTGAAATATAGTTCAAATTCAATAAAAATCGACAAAAATACAGTTTCTAGCTAAAATTTGATGGTTTCGTTGCACTTTCCGAGCCCGCAGGGTATCTGATTGGCTTAAAAGTACAAGAAAACACTTCAAAAGTGACGTTTCTGAAGAATTTTAACAGTTTTCTTGTATCTACGAACGCCAGAATGCATAAAATTGACCTAAACGTCTCCTTTTCCTATTCTGAGTCGATTCTGCATGCTTTAAGTGTGTTTGGTGGCTCAGAACCATCAAAAAACGTTGAAATATAGTTCAAATTCAATAAAAATCGACAAAAATACAGTTTCTAGCTAAAATTTGATGGTTTCGTTGCACTTTCCGAGCCCGTAGGGTATCTGATTGGCTTAAAAGTACAAGAAAACACTTCAAAAGTGACGTTTCTGAAGAATTTTAACAGTTTTCTTGTATCTACGAACGCCAGAATGCATAAAATTGACCTAAACGTCTCCTTTTCCTATTCTGAGTCGATTCTGCATGCTTTAAGTGTGTTTGGTGGCTCAGAACCATCAAAAAACGTTGAAATATAGTTCAAATTCAATAAAAATCGACAAAAATACAGTTTCTAGCTAAAATTTGATGGTTTCGTTGCACTTTCCGAGCCCGTAGGGTATCTGATTGGCTTAAAAGTACAAGAAAACACTTCAAAAGTGACGTTTCTGAAGAATTTTAACAGTTTTCTTGTATCTACGAACGCCAGAATGCATAAAATTGACCTAAACGTCTCCTTCTCCTATTCTGAGTCGATTCTGCATGCTTTAAGTGTGTTTGGTGGCTCAGAACCATCAAAAAACGTTGAAATATAGTTCAAATTCAATAAAAATCGACAAAAATACAGTTTCTAGCTAAAATTTGATGGTTTCGTTGCACTTTCCGAGCCCGTAGGGTATCTGATTGGCTTAAAAGTACAAGAAAACACTTCAAAAGTGACGTTTCTGAAGAATTTTAACAGTTTTCTTGCATCTACGAACGCCAGAATGCATAAAATTGACCTAAACGTCTCCTTTTCCTATTCTGAGTCGATTCTGCATGCTTTAAGTGTGTTTGGTGGCTCTGAACCATCAAAAAACGTTGAAATATAGTTCAAATTCAATAAAAATCGACAAAAATACAGTTTCTAGCTAAAATTTGATGGTTTCGTTGCACTTTCCGAGCCCGTAGGGTTTCTGATTGGCTTAAAAGTACAAGAAAACACTTCAAAAGTGACGTTTCTGAAGAATTTTAACAGTTTTCTTGTATCTACGAACGCCAGAATGCATAAAATTGACCTAAACGTCTCCTTTTCCTATTCTGAGTCGATTCTGCATGCTTTAAGTGTGTTTGGTGGCTCAGAACCATCAAAAAACGTTGAAATATAGATCAAATTCAATAAAAATCGACAAAAATACAGTTTCTAGCTAAAATTTGATGGTTTCGTTGCACTTTCCGAGCCCGTAGGGTATCTGATTGGCTTAAAAGTACAAGAAAACACTTCAAAAGTGACGTTTCTGAAGAATTTTAACAGTTTTCTTGTATCTACGAACGCCAGAATTCATAAAATTGACCTAAACGTCTCCTTTTCCTATTCTGAGTCGATTCTGCATGCTTTAAGTGTGTTTGGTGGCTCAGAACCATCAAAAAACGTTGAAATATAGTTCAAATTCAATAAAAATCGACAAAAATACAGTTTCTAGCTAAAATTTGATGGTTTCGTTGCACTTTCCGAGCCCGTAGGGTATCTGATTGGCTTAAAAGTACAAGAAAACACTTCAAAAGTGACGTTTCTGAAGAATTTTAACAGTTTTCTTGTATCTACGAACGCCAGAATGCATAAAATTGACCTAAACGTCTCCTTTTCCTATTCTGAGTCGATTCTGCATGCTTTAAGTGTGTTTGGTGGCTCAGAACCATCAAAAAACGTTGAAATATAGTTCAAATTTAATAAAAATCGACAAAAATACAGTTTCTAGCTAAAATTTGATGGTTTCGTTGCACTTTCCGAGCCCGTAGGGTATCTGATTGGCTTAAAAGTACAAGAAAACACTTCAAAAGTGACGTTTCTGAAGAATTTTAACAGTTTTCTTGTATCTACGAACGCCAGAATGCATAAAATTGACCTAAACGTCTCCTTTTCCTATTCTGAGTCGATTCTGCATGCTTTAAGTGTGTTTGGTGGCTCAGAACCATCAAAAAACGTTGAAATATAGTTCAAATTCAATAAAAATCGACAAAAATACAGTTTCTAGCTAAAATTTGATGGTTTCGTTGCACTTTCCGAGCCCGTAGGGTATCTGATTGGCTTAAAAGTACAAGAAAACCCTTCAAAAGTGACGTTTCTGAAGAATTTTAACAGTTTTCTTGTATCTACGAACGCCAGAATGCATAAAATTGACCTAAACGTCTCCTTTTCCTATTCTGAGTCGATTCTGCATGCTTTAAGTGTGTTTGGTGGCTCAGAACCATCAAAAAACGTTGAAATATAGTTCAAATTCAATAAAAATCGACAAAAATACAGTTTCTAGCTAAAATTTGATGGTTTCGTTGCACTTTCCGAGCCCGTAGGGTATCTGATTGGCTTAAAAGTACAAGAAAACACTTCAAAAGTGACGTTTCTGAAGTATTTTAACAGTTTTCTTGTATCTACGAACGCCAGAATGCATAAAATTGACCTAAACGTCTCCTTTTCCTATTCTGAGTCGATTCTGCATGCTTTAAGTGTGTTTGGTGGCTCAGAACCATCAAAAAACGTTGAAATATAGTTCAAATTCAATAAAAATCGACAAAAATACAGTTTCTAGCTAAAATTTGATGGTTTCGTTGCACTTTCCGAGCCCGTTGGGTATCTGATTGGCTTAAAAGTACAAGAAAACACTTCAAAAGTGACGTTTCTGAAGAATTTTAACAGTTTTCTTGTATCTACGAACGCCAGAATGCATAAAATTGACCTAAACGTCTCCTTTTCCTATTCTGAGTCGGTTCTGCATGCTTTAAGTGTGTTTGGTGGCTCAGAACCATCAAAAAACGTTGAAATATAGTTCAAATTCAATAAAAATCGACAAAAATACAGTTTCTAGCTAAAATTTGATGGTTTCGTTGCACTTTCCGAGCCCGTAGGGTATCTGATTGGCTTAAAAGTACAAGAAAACACTTCAAAAGTGACGTTTCTGAAGAATTTTAACAGTTTTCTTGTATCTACGAACGCCAGAATGCATAAAATTGACCTAAACGTCTCCTTTTCCTATTCTGAGTCGATTCTGCATGCTTTAAGTGTGTTTGGTGGCTCAGAACCATCAAAAAACGTTGAAATATAGTTCAAATTCAATAAAAATCGACAAAAATACAGTTTCTAGCTAAAATTTGATGGTTTCGTTGCACTTTCCGAGCCCGTGGGTATCTGATTGGCTTAAAAGTACAAGAAAACACTTCAAAAGTGACGTTTCTGAAGAATTTTAACAGTTTTCTTGTATCTACGAACGCCAGAATGCATAAAATTGACCTAAACGTCTCCTTTTCCTATTCTGAGTCGATTCTGCATGCTTTAAGTGTGTTTGGTGGCTCAGAACCATCAAAAAACGTTGAAATATAGTTCAAATTCAATAAAAATCGACAAAAATACAGTTTCTAGCTAAAATTTGATGGTTTCTTTGCACTTTCCGAGCCCGTAGGGTATCTGATTGGCTTAAAAGTACAAGAAAACACTTCAAAAGTGACGTTTCTGAAGAATTTTAACAGTTTTCTTGTATCTACGAACGCCAGAATGCATAAAATTGACCTAAACGTCTCCTTTTCCTATTCTGAGTCGATTCTGCATGCTTTAAGTGTGTTTGGTGGCTCAGAACCATCAAAAAACGTTGAAATATAGTTCAAATTCAATAAAAATCGACAAAAATACAGTTTCTAGCTAAAATTTGATGGTTTCGTTGCACTTTCCGAGCCCGTAGGGTATCTGATTGGCTTAAAAGTACAAGAAAACACTTCAAAAGTGACGTTTCTGAAGAATTTTAACAGTTTTCTTGTATCTACGAACGCCAGAATGCATAAAATTGACCTAAACGTCTCCCTTTCCTATTCTGAGTCGATTCTGCATGCTTTAAGTGTGTTTGGTGGCTCAGAACCATCAAAAAACTTTGAAATATAGTTCAAATTCAATAAAAATCGACAAAAATACAGTTTCTAGCTAAAATTTGATGGTTTCGTTGCACTTTCCGAGCCCGTAGGGTATCTGATTGGCTTAAAAGTACAAGAAAACACTTCAAAAGTGACGTTTCTGAAGAATTTTAACAGTTTTCTTGTATCTACGAACGCCAGAATGCATAAAATTGACCTAAACGTCTCCTTTTCCTATTCTGAGTCGATTCTGCATGCTTTAAGTGTGTTTGGTGGCTCAGAACCATCAAAAAACGTTGAAATATAGTTAAAATTCAATAAAAATCGACAAAAATACAGTTTCTAGCTAAAATTTGATGGTTTCGTTGCACTTTCCGAGCCCGTCGGGTATCTGATTGGCTTAAAAGTACAAGAAAACACTTCAAAAGTGACGTTTCTGAAGAATTTTAACAGTTTTCTTGTATCTACGAACGCCAGAATGCATAAAATTGACCTAAACGTCTCCTTTTCCTATTCTGAGTCGATTCTGCATGCTTTAAGTGTGTTTGGTGGCTCAGAACCATCAAAAAACGTTGAAATATAGTTCAAATTCAATAAAAATCGACAAAAATACAGTTTCTAGCTAAAATTTGATGGTTTCGTTGCACTTTCCGAGCCCGTAGGGTATCTGATTGGCTTAAAAGTACAAGAAAACACTTCAAAAGTGACGTTTCTGAAGAATTTTAACAGTTTTCTTGTATCTACGAACGCCAGAATGCATAAAATTGACCTAAACGTCTCCTTTTCCTATTCTGAGTCGATTCTGCATGCTTTAAGTGTGTTTGGTGGCTCAGAACCATCAAAAAACGTTGAAATATAGTTCAAATTCAATAAAAATCGACAAAAATACAGTTTCTAGCTAAAATTTGATGGTTTCGTTGCACTTTCCGAGCCCGTAGGGTATCTGATTGGCTTAAAAGTACAAGAAAACACTTCAAAAGTGACGTTTCTGAAGAATTTTAACAGTTTTCTTGTATCTACGAACGCCAGAATGCATAAAATTGACCTAAACGTCTCCTTTTCCTATTCTGAGTCGATTCTGCATGCTTTAAGTGTGTTTGGTGGCTCAGAACCATCAAAAAACGTTGAAATATAGTTAAAATTCAATAAAAATCGACAAAAATACAGTTTCTAGCTAAAATTTGATGGTTTCGTTGCACTTTCCGAGCCCGTCGGGTATCTGATTGGCTTAAAAGTACAAGAAAACACTTCAAAAGTGACGTTTCTGAAGAATTTTAACAGTTTTCTTGTATCTACGAACGCCAGAATGCATAAAATTGACCTAAACGTCTCCTTTTCCTATTCTGAGTCGATTCTGCATGCTTTAAGTGTGTTTGGTGGCTCAGAACCATCAAAAAACGTTGAAATATAGTTCAAATTCAATAAAAATCGACAAAAATACAGTTTCTAGCTAAAATTTGATGGTTTCGTTGCACTTTCCGAGCCCGTTGGGTATCTGATTGGCTTAAAAGTACAAGAAAACACTTCAAAAGTGACGTTTCTGAAGAATTTTAACAGTTTTCTTGTATCTACGAACGCCAGAATGCATAAAATTGACCTAAACGTCTCCTTTTCCTATTCTGAGTCGGTTCTGCATGCTTTAAGTGTGTTTGGTGGCTCAGAACCATCAAAAAACGTTGAAATATAGTTCAAATTCAATAAAAATCGACAAAAATACAGTTTCTAGCTAAAATTTGATGGTTTCGTTGCACTTTCCGAGCCCGTAGGGTATCTGATTGGCTTAAAAGTACAAGAAAACACTTCAAAAGTGACGTTTCTGAAGAATTTTAACAGTTTTCTTGTATCTACGAACGCCAGAATGCATAAAATTGACCTAAACGTCTCCTTTTCCTATTCTGAGTCGATTCTGCATGCTTTAAGTGTGTTTGGTGGCTCAGAACCATCAAAAAACGTTGAAATATAGTTCAAATTCAATAAAAATCGACAAAAATACAGTTTCTAGCTAAAATTTGATGGTTTCGTTGCACTTTCCGAGCCCGTTGGGTATCTGATTGGCTTAAAAGTACAAGAAAACACTTCAAAAGTGACGTTTCTGAAGTATTTTAACAGTTTTCTTGTATCTACGAACGCCAGAATGCATAAAATTGACCTAAACGTCTCCTTTTCCTATTCTGAGTCGATTCTGCATGCTTTAAGTGTGTTTGGTGGCTCAGAACCATCAAAAAACGTTGAAATATAGTTCAAATTCAATAAAAATCGACAAAAATACAGTTTCTAGCTAAAATTTGATGGTTTCGTTGCACTTTCCGAGCCCGTTGGGTATCTGATTGGCTTAAAAGTACAAGAAAACACTTCAAAAGTGACGTTTCTGAAGAATTTTAACAGTTTTCTTGTATCTACGAACGCCAGAATGCATAAAATTGACCTAAACGTCTCCTTTTCCTATTCTGAGTCGGTTCTGCATGCTTTAAGTGTGTTTGGTGGCTCAGAACCATCAAAAAACGTTGAAATATAGTTCAAATTCAATAAAAATCGACAAAAATACAGTTTCTAGCTAAAATTTGATGGTTTCGTTGCACTTTCCGAGCCCGTAGGGTATCTGATTGGCTTAAAAGTACAAGAAAACACTTCAAAAGTGACGTTTCTGAAGAATTTTAACAGTTTTCTTGTATCTACGAACGCCAGAATGCATAAAATTGACCTAAACGTCTCCTTTTCCTATTCTGAGTCGATTCTGCATGCTTTAAGTGTGTTTGGTGGCTCAGAACCATCAAAAAACGTTGAAATATAGTTCAAATTCAATAAAAATCGACAAAAATACAGTTTCTAGCTAAAATTTGATGGTTTCGTTGCACTTTCCGAGCCCGTGGGTATCTGATTGGCTTAAAAGTACAAGAAAACACTTCAAAAGTGACGTTTCTGAAGAATTTTAACAGTTTTCTTGTATCTACGAACGCCAGAATGCATAAAATTGACCTAAACGTCTCCTTTTCCTATTCTGAGTCGATTCTGCATGCTTTAAGTGTGTTTGGTGGCTCAGAACCATCAAAAAACGTTGAAATATAGTTCAAATTCAATAAAAATCGACAAAAATACAGTTTCTAGCTAAAATTTGATGGTTTCTTTGCACTTTCCGAGCCCGTAGGGTATCTGATTGGCTTAAAAGTACAAGAAAACACTTCAAAAGTGACGTTTCTGAAGAATTTTAACAGTTTTCTTGTATCTACGAACGCCAGAATGCATAAAATTGACCTAAACGTCTCCTTTTCCTATTCTGAGTCGATTCTGCATGCTTTAAGTGTGTTTGGTGGCTCAGAACCATCAAAAAACGTTGAAATATAGTTCAAATTCAATAAAAATCGACAAAAATACAGTTTCTAGCTAAAATTTGATGGTTTCGTTGCACTTTCCGAGCCCGTAGGGTATCTGATTGGCTTAAAAGTACAAGAAAACACTTCAAAAGTGACGTTTCTGAAGAATTTTAACAGTTTTCTTGTATCTACGAACGCCAGAATGCATAAAATTGACCTAAACGTCTCCCTTTCCTATTCTGAGTCGATTCTGCATGCTTTAAGTGTGTTTGGTGGCTCAGAACCATCAAAAAACTTTGAAATATAGTTCAAATTCAATAAAAATCGACAAAAATACAGTTTCTAGCTAAAATTTGATGGTTTCGTTGCACTTTCCGAGCCCGTAGGGTATCTGATTGGCTTAAAAGTACAAGAAAACACTTCAAAAGTGACGTTTCTGAAGAATTTTAACAGTTTTCTTGTATCTACGAACGCCAGAATGCATAAAATTGACCTAAACGTCTCCTTTTCCTATTCTGAGTCGATTCTGCATGCTTTAAGTGTGTTTGGTGGCTCAGAACCATCAAAAAACGTTGAAATATAGTTAAAATTCAATAAAAATCGACAAAAATACAGTTTCTAGCTAAAATTTGATGGTTTCGTTGCACTTTCCGAGCCCGTCGGGTATCTGATTGGCTTAAAAGTACAAGAAAACACTTCAAAAGTGACGTTTCTGAAGAATTTTAACAGTTTTCTTGTATCTACGAACGCCAGAATGCATAAAATTGACCTAAACGTCTCCTTTTCCTATTCTGAGTCGATTCTGCATGCTTTAAGTGTGTTTGGTGGCTCAGAACCATCAAAAAACGTTGAAATATAGTTCAAATTCAATAAAAATCGACAAAAATACAGTTTCTAGCTAAAATTTGATGGTTTCGTTGCACTTTCCGAGCCCGTAGGGTATCTGATTGGCTTAAAAGTACAAGAAAACACTTCAAAAGTGACGTTTCTGAAGAATTTTAACAGTTTTCTTGTATCTACGAACGCCAGAATGCATAAAATTGACCTAAACGTCTCCTTTTCCTATTCTGAGTCGATTCTGCATGCTTTAAGTGTGTTTGGTGGCTCAGAACCATCAAAAAACGTTGAAATATAGTTCAAATTCAATAAAAATCGACAAAAATACAGTTTCTAGCTAAAATTTGATGGTTTCGTTGCACTTTCCGAGCCCGTAGGGTATCAGATTGGCTTAAAAGTACAAGAAAACACTTCAAAAGTGACGTTTCTGAAGAATTTTAACAGTTTTCTTGTATCTACGAACGCCAGAATGCATAAAATTGACCTAAACGTCTCCTTTTCCTATTCTGAGTCGATTCTGCATGCTTTAAGTGTGTTTGGTGGCTCAGAACCATCAAAAAACGTTGAAATATAGTTCAAATTCAATAAAAATCGACAAAAATACAGTTTCTAGCTAAAATTTGATGGTTTCGTTGCACTTTCCGAGCCCGTAGGGTATCTGATTGGCTTAAAAGTACAAGAAAACACTTCAAAAGTGACGTTTCTGAAGAATTTTAACAGTTTTCTTGTATCTACGAACGCCAGAATGCATAAAATTGACCTAAACGTCTCCTTTTCCTATTCTGAGTGGATTCTGCATGCTTTAAGTGTGTTTGGTGGCTCAGAACCATCAAAAAACGTTGAAATATAGTTCAAATTCAATAAAAATCGACAAAAATACAGTTTCTAGCTAAAATTTGATGGTTTCGTTGCACTTTCCGAGCCCGTAGGGTATCTGATTGGCTTAAAAGTACAAGAAAACACTTCAAAAGTGACGTTTCTGAAGAATTTTAACAGTTTTCTTGTATCTACGAACGCCAGAATGCATAAAATTGACCTAAACGTCTCCTTTTCCTATTCTGAGTCGATTCTGCATGCTTTAAGTGTGTTTGGTGGCTCAGAACCATCAAAAAACGTTGAAATATAGTTCAAATTCAATAAAAATCGACAAAAATACAGTTTCTAGCTAAAATTTGATGGTTTCGTTGCACTTTCCGAGCCCGTAGGGTATCTGATTGGCTTAAAAGTACAAGAAAACACTTCAAAAGTGACGTTTCTGAAGAATTTTAACAGTTTTCTTGTATCTACGAACGCCAGAATGCATAAAATTGACCTAAACGTCTCCTTTTCCTATTCTGAGTCGATTCTGCATGCTTTAAGTGTGTTTGGTGGCTCAGAACCATCAAAAAACGTTGAAAAATAGTTCAAATTCAATAAAAATCGACAAAAATACAGTTTCTAGCTAAAATTTGATGGTTTCGTTGCACTTTCCGAGCCCGTAGGGTATCTGATTGGCTTAAAAGTACAAGAAAACACTTCAAAAGTGACGTTTCTGAAGAATTTTAACAGTTTTCTTGTATCTACGAACGCCAGAATGCATAAAATTGACCTAAACGTCTCCTTTTCCTATTCTGAGTGGATTCTGCATGCTTTAAGTGTGTTTGGTGGCTCAGAACCATCAAAAAACGTTGAAATATAGTTCAAATTCAATAAAAATCGACAAAAATACAGTTTCTAGCTAAAATTTGATGGTTTCGTTGCACTTTCCGAGCCCGTAGGGTATCTGATTGGCTTAAAAGTACAAGAAAACACTTCAAAAGTGACGTTTCTGAAGAATTTTAACAGTTTTCTTGTATCTACGAACGCCAAAATGCATAAAATTGACCTAAACGTCTCCTTTTCCTATTCTGAGTCGATTCTGCATGCTTTAAGTGTGTTTGGTGGCTCAGAACCATCAAAAAACGTTGAAATATTGTTCAAATTCAATAAAAATCGACAAAAATACAGTTTCTAGCTAAAATTTGATGGTTTCGTTGCACTTTCCGAGCCCGTAGGGTATCTGATTGGCTTAAAAGTACAAGAAAACACTTCAAAAGTGACGTTTCTGAAGAATTTTAACAGTTTTCTTGTATCTACGAACGCCAGAATGCATAAAATTGACCTAAACGTCTCCTTTTCCTATTCTGAGTCGATTCTGCATGCTTTAAGTGTGTTTGGTGGCTCAGAACCATCAAAAAACGTTGAAATATAGTTCAAATTCAATAAAAATCGACAAAAATACAGTTTCTAGCTAAAATTTGATGGTTTCGTTGCACTTTCCGAGCCCGTCGGGTATCTGATTGGCTTAAAAGTACAAGAAAACACTTCAAAAGTGACGTTTCTGAAGAATTTTAACAGTTTTCTTGTATCTACGAACGCCAGAATGCATAAAATTGACCTAAACGTCTCCTTTTCCTATTCTGAGTCGATTCTGCATGCTTTAAGTGTGTTTGGTGGCTCAGAACCATCAAAAAACGTTGAAATATAGTTCAAATTCAATAAAAATCGACAAAAATACAGTTTCTAGCTAAAATTTGATGGTTTCGTTGCACTTTCCGAGCCCGTAGTGTATCTGATTGGCTTAAAAGTACAAGAAAACACTTCAAAATGACGTTTCTGAAGAATTTTAACAGTTTTCTTGTATCTACGAACGCCAGAATGCATAAAATTGACCTAAACGTCTCCTTTTCCTATTCTGAGTGGATTCTGCATGCTTTAAGTGTGTTTGGTGGCTCAGAACCATCAAAAAACGTTGAAATATAGTTCAAATTCAATAAAAATCGACAAAAATACAGTTTCTAGCTAAAATTTGATGGTTTCGTTGCACTTTCCGAGCCCGTAGGGTATCTGATTGGCTTAAAAGTACAAGAAAACACTTCAAAAGTGACGTTTCTGAAGAATTTTAACAGTTTTCTTGTATCCACGAACGCCAGAATGCATAAAATTGACCTAAACGTCTCCTTTTCCTATTCTGAGTCGATTCTGCATGCTTTAAGTGTGTTTGGTGGCTCAGAACCATCAAAAAACGTTGAAATATAGTTCAAATTCAATAAAAATCTACAAAAATACAGTTTCTAGCTAAAATTTGATGGTTTCGTTGCACTTTCCGAGCCCGTAGGGTATCTGATTGGCTTAAAAGTACAAGAAAACACTTCAAAAGTGACGTTTCTGAAGAATTTTAACAGTTTTCTTGTATCTACGAACGCCAGAATGCATAAAATTGACCTAAACGTCTCCTTTTCCTATTCTGAGTCGATTCTGCATGCTTTAAGTGTGTTTGGTGGCTCAGAACCATCAAAAAACGTTGAAATATAGTTCAAATTCAATAAAAATCGACAAAAATACAGTTTCTAGCTAAAATTTGATGGTTTCGTTGCACTTTCCGAGCCCGTAGGGTATCTGATTGGCTTAAAAGTACAAGAAAACACTTCAAAAGTGACGTTTCTGAAGAATTTTAACAGTTTTCTTGTATCTACGAACGCCAGAATGCATAAAATTGACCTAAACGTCTCCTTTTCCTATTCTGAGACGATACTGCATGCTTTAAGTGTGTTTGGTGGCTCAGAACCATCAAAAAACGTTGAAATATAGTTCAAATTCAATAAAAATCGACAAAAATACAGTTTCTAGCTAAAATTTGATGGTTTCGTTGCACTTTCCGAGCCCGTTGGGTATCTGATTGGCTTAAAAGTACAAGAAAACACTTGAAAAGTGACGTTTCTGAAGAATTTTAACAGTTTTCTTGTATCTACGAACGCCAGAATGCATAAAATTGACCTAAACGTCTCCTTTTCCAATTCTGAGTCGATTCTGCATGCTTTAAGTGTGTTTGGTGGCTCAGAACCATCAAAAAACGTTGAAATATAGTTCAAATTCAATAAAAATCGACAAAAATACAGTTTCTAGCTAAAATTTGATGGTTTCGTTGCACTTTCCGAGCCCGTAGGGTATCTGATTGGCTTAAAAGTACAAGAAAACACTTCAAAAGTGACGTTTCTGAAGAATTTTAACAGTTTTCTTGTATCTACGAACGCCAGAATGCATAAAATTGACCTAAACGTCTCCTTTTCCTATTCTGAGTCGATTCTGCATGCTTTAAGTGTGTTTGGTGGCTCAGAACCATCAAAAAACGTTGAAATATAGTTCAAATTCAATAAAAATCGACAAAAATACAGTTTCTAGCTAAAATTTGATGGTTTCGTTGCACTTTCCGAGCCCGTAGGGTATCTGATTGGCTTAAAAGTACAAGAAAACACTTCAAAAGTGACGTTTCTGAAGTATTTTAACAGTTTTCTTGTATCTACGAACGCCAGAATGCATAAAATTGACCTAAACGTCTCCTTTTCCTATTCTGAGTCGATTCTGCATGCTTTAAGTGTGTTTGGTGGCTCAGAACCATCAAAAAACGTTGAAATATAGTTCAAATTCAATAAAAATCGACAAAAATACAGTTTCTAGCTAAAATTTGATGGTTTCGTTGCACTTTCCGAGCCCGTAGGGTATCTGATTGGCTTAAAAGTACAAGAAAACACTTCAAAAGTGACGTTTCTGAAGAATTTTAACAGTTTTCTTGTATCTACGAACGCCAGAATGCATAAAATTGACCTAAACGTCTCCTTTTCCTATTCTGAGTCGATTCTGCATGCTTTAAGTGTGTTTGGTGGCTCAGAACCATCAAAAAACGTTGAAATATAGTTCAAATTCAATAAAAATCGACAAAAATACAGTTTCTAGCTAAAATTTGATGGTTTCGTTGCACTTTCCGAGCCCGTAGGGTATCTGATTGGCTTAAAAGTACAAGAAAACACTTCAAAAGTGACGTTTCTGAAGAATTTTAACAGTTTTCTTGTATCTACGAACGCCAGAATGCATAAAATTGACCTAAACGTCTCCTTTTCCTATTCTGAGTCGATTCTGCATGCTTTAAGTGTGTTTGGTGGCTCAGAACCATCAAAAAACGTTGAAATATAGTTCAAATTCAATAAAAATCGACAAAAATACAGTTTCTAGCTAAAATTTGATGGTTTCGTTGCACTTTCCGAGCCCGTAGGGTATCTGATTGGCTTAAAAGTACAAGAAAACACTTCAAAAGTGACGTTTCTGAAGAATTTTAACAGTTTTCTTGTATCTACGAACGCCAGAATGCATAAAATTGACCTAAACGCCTCCTTTTCCTATTCTGAGTCGATTCTGCATGCTTTAAGTGTGTTTGGTGGCTCAGAACCATCAAAAAACGTTGAAATATAGTTCAAATTCAATAAAAATCGACAAAAATACAGTTTCTAGCTAAAATTTGATGGTTTCGTTGCACTTTCCGAGCCCGTAGGGTATCTGATTGGCTTAAAAGTACAAGAAAACACTTCAAAAGTGACGTTTCTGAAGAATTTTAACAGTTTTCTTGTATCTACGAACGCCAGAATGCATAAAATTGACCTAAACGTCTCCTTTTCCTATTCTGAGTCGATTCTGCATGCTTTAAGTGTGTTTGGTGGCTCAGAACCATCAAAAAACGTTGAAATATAGTTCAAATTCAATAAAAATCGACAAAAATACAGTTTCTAGCTAAAATTTGATGGTTTCGTTGCACTTTCCGAGCCCGTAGGGTATCTGATTGGCTTAAAAGTACAAGAAAACACTTCAAAAGTGACGTTTCTGAAGAATTTTAACAGTTTTCTTGTATCTACGAACGCCAGACTGCATAAAATTGACCTAAACGTCTCCTTTTCCTATTCTGAGTCGATTCTGCATGCTTTAAGTGTGTTTGGTGGCTCAGAACCATCAAAAAACGTTGAAATATAGTTCAAATTCAATAAAAATCGACAAAAATACAGTTTCTAGCTAAAATTTGATGGTTTCGTTGCACTTTCCGAGCCCGTAGGGTATCTGATTGGCTTAAAAGTACAAGAAAACACTTCAAAAGTGACGTTTCTGAAGAATTTTAACAGTTTTCTTGTATCTACGAACGCCAGAATGCATAAAATTGACCTAAACGTCTCCTTTTCCTATTCTGAGTCGATTCTGCATGCTTTAAGTGTGTTTGGTGGCTCAGAACCATCAAAAAACGTTGAAATATAGTTCAAATTCAATAAAAATCGACAAAAATACAGTTTCTAGCTAAAATTTGATGGTTTCGTTGCACTTTCCGAGCCCGTAGGGTATCTGATTGGCTTAAAAGTACAAGAAAACACTTCAAAAGTGACGTTTCTGAAGAATTTTAACAGTTTTCTTGTATCTACGAACGCCAGAATGCATAAAATTGACCTAAACGTCTCCTTTTCCTATTCTGAGTCGATTCTGCATGCTTTAAGTGTGTTTGGTGGCTCAGAACCATCAAAAAACGTTGAAATATAGTTCAAATTCAATAAAAATCGACAAAAATACAGTTTCTAGCTAAAATTTGATGGTTTCGTTGCACTTTCCGAGCCCGTAGGGTATCTGATTGGCTTAAAAGTACAAGAAAACACTTCAAAAGTGACGTTTCTGAAGAATTTTAACAGTTTTCTTGTATCTACGAACGCCAGAATGCATAAAATTGACCTAAACGTCTCCTTTTCCTATTCTGAGTCGATTCTGCATGCTTTAAGTGTGTTTGGTGGCTCAGAACCATCAAAAAACGTTGAAATATAGTTCAAATTCAATAAAAATCGACAAAAATACAGTTTCTAGTTAAAATTTGATGGTTTCGTTGCACTTTCCGAGCCCGTAGGGTATCTGATTGGCTTAAAAGTACAAGAAAACACTTCAAAAGTGACGTTTCTGAAGAATTTTAACAGTTTTCTTGTATCTACGAACGCCAGAATGCATAAAATTGACCTAAACGTCTCCTTTTCCTATTCTGAGTCGATTCTGCATGCTTTAAGTGTGTTTGGTGGCTCAGAACCATCAAAAAACGTTGAAATATAGCTCAAATTCAATAAAAATCGACAAAAATACAGTTTCTAGCTAAAATTTGATGGTTTCGTTGCACTTTCCGAGCCCGTAGGGTATCTGATTGGTTTAAAAGTACAAGAAAACACTTCAAAAGTGACGTTTCTGAAGAATTTTAACAGTTTTCTTGTATCTACGAACGCCAGAATGCATAAAATTGACCTAAACGTCTCCTTTTCCTATTCTGAGTCGATTCTGCATGCTTTAAGTGTGTTTGGTGGCTCAGAACCATCAAAAAACGTTGAAATATAGTTCAAATTCAATAAAAATCGACAAAAATACAGTTTCTAGCTAAAATTTGATGGTTTCGTTGCACTTTCCGAGCCCGTAGGGTATCTGATTGGCTTAAAAGTACAAGAAAACACTTCAAAAGTGACGTTTCTGAAGAATTTTAACAGTTTTCTTGTATCTACGAACGCCAGAATGCATAAAATTGCCCTAAACGTCTCCTTTTCCTATTCTGAGTCGATTCTGCATGCTTTAAGTGTGTTTGGTGGCTCAGAACCATCAAAAAACGTTGAAATATAGTTCAAATTCAATAAAAATCGACAAAAATACAGTTTCTAGCTAAAATTTGATGGTTTCGTTGCACTTTCCGAGCCCGTAGGGTATCTGATTGGCTTAAAAGTACAAGAAAACACTTCAAAAGTGACGTTTCTGAAGAATTTTAACAGTTTTCTTGTATCTACGAACGCCAGAATGCATAAAATTGACCTAAACGTCTCCTTTTCCTATTCTGAGTCGATTCTGCATGCTTTAAGTGTGTTTGGTGGCTCAGAACCATCAAAAAACGTTGAAATATAGTTCAAATTCAATAAAAATCGACAAAAATACAGTTTCTAGCTAAAATTTGATGGTTTCGTTGCACTTTCCGAGCCCGTAGGGTATCTGATTGGCTTAAAAGTACAAGAAAACACTTCAAAAGTGACGTTTCTGAAGAATTTTAACAGTTTTCTTGTATCTACGAACGCCAGAATGCATAAAATTGACCTAAACGTCTCCTTTTCCTATTCTGACTCGATTCTGCATGCTTTAAGTGTGTTTGGTGGCTCAGAACCATCAAAAAACGTTGAAATATAGTTCAAATTCAATAAAAATCGACAAAAATACAGTTTCTAGCTAAAATTTGATGGTTTCGTTGCACTTTCCGAGCCCGTAGGGTATCTGATTGGCTTAAAAGTACAAGAAAACACTTCAAAAGTGACGTTTCTGAAGAATTTTAACAGTTTTCTTGTATCTACGAACGCCAGAATGCATAAAATTGACCTAAACGTCTCCTTTTCCTATTCTGAGTCGATTCTGCATGCTTTAAGTGTGTTTGGTGGCTCAGAACCATCAAAAAACGTTGAAATATAGTTCAAATTCAATAAAAATCGACAAAAATACAGTTTCTAGCTAAAATTTGATGGTTTCGTTGCACTTTCCGAGCCCGTAGGGTATCTGATTGGCTTAAAAGTACAAGAAAACACTTCAAAAGTGACGTTTCTGAAGAATTTTAACAGTTTTCTTGTATCTACGAACGCCAGAATGCATAAAATTGACCTAAACGTCTCCTTTTCCTATTCTGAGTCGATTCTGCATGCTTTAAGTGTGTTTGGTGGCTCAGAACCATCAAAAAACGTTGAAATATAGTTCAAATTCAATAAAAATCGACAAAAATTCAGTTTCTAGCTAAAATTTGATGGTTTCGTTGCACTTTCCGAGCCCGTGGGTATCTGATTGGCTTAAAAGTACAAGAAAACACTTCAAAAGTGACGTTTCTGAAGAATTTTAACAGTTTTCTTGTATCTACGAACGCCAGAATGCATAAAATTGACCTAAACGTCTCCTTTTCCTATTCTGAGTCGATTCTGCATGCTTTAAGTGTGTTTGGTGGCTCAGAACCATCAAAAAACGTTGAAATATAGTTCAAATTCAATAAAAATCCACAAAAATACAGTATCTAGCTAAAATTTGATGGTTTCGTTGCACTTTCCGAGCCCGTAGGGTATCTGATTGGCTTAAAAGTACAAGAAAACACTTCAAAAGTGACGTTTCTGAAGAATTTTAACAGTTTTCTTGTATCTACGAACGCCAGAATGCATAAAATAGACCTAAACGTCTCCTTTTCCTATTCTGAGTCGATTCTGTTTGCTTTAAGTGTGTTTGGTGGCTCAGAACCATCAAAAAACGTTGAAATATCGTTCAAATTCAATAAAAATCGACAAAAATACAGTTTCTAGCTAAAATTTGATGGTTTCGTTGCACTTTCCGAGCCCGTAGGGTATCTGATTGGCTTAAAAGTACAAGAAAACACTTCAAAAGTGACGTTTCTGAAGAATTTTAACAGTTTTCTTGTATCTACGAACGCCAGAATGCATAAAATTGACCTAAACGTCTCCTTTTCCTATTCTGAGTCGATTCTGCATGCTTTAAGTGTGTTTGGTGGCTCAGAACCATCAAAAAACGTTGAAATATAGTTCAAATTCAATAAAAATCGACAAAAATACGGTTTCTAGCTAAAATTTGATGGTTTCGTTGCACTTTCCGAGCCCGTAGGGTATCTGATTGGCTTAAAAGTACAAGAAAACACTTACTTCAAAAGTGACGTTTCTGAAGAATTTTAACAGTTTTCTTGTATCTACGAACGCCAGAATGCATAAAATTGACCTAAACGTCTCCTTTTCCTATTCTGAGTCGATTCTGCATGCTTTAAGTGTGTTTGGTGGCTCAGAACCATCAAAAAACGTTGAAATATAGTTCAAATTCAATAAAAATCGACAAAAATACAGTTTCTAGCTAAAATTTGATGGTTTCGTTGCACTTTCCGAGCCCGTTGGGTATCTGATTGGCTTAAAAGTACAAGAAAACACTTCAAAAGTGACGTTTCTGAAGAATTTTAACAGTTTTCTTGTATCTACGAACGCCAGAATGCATAAAATTGACCTAAACGTCTCCTTTTCCTATTCTGAGTCGATTCTGCATGCTTTAAGTGTGTTTGGTGGCTCAGAACCATCAAAAAACGTTGAAATATAGTTCAAATTCAATAAAAATCGACAAAAATACAGTTTCTAGCTAAAATTTGATGGTTTCGTTGCACTTTCCGAGCCCGTAGGGTATCTGATTGGCTTAAAAGTACAAGAAAACATTTCAAAAGTGACGTTTCTGAAGAATTTTAACAGTTTTCTTGTATCTACGAACGCCAGAATGCATAAAATTGACCCAAACGTCTCCTTTTCCTATTCTGAGTCGATTCTGCATGCTTTAAGTGTGTTTCGTGGCTCAGAACCATCAAAAAACGTTGAAATATAGTTCAAATTCAATAAAAATCGACAAAAATACAGTTTCTAGCTAAAATTTGATGGTTTCGTTGCACTTTCCGAGCCCGTAGGGTATCTGATTGGCTTAAAAGTACAAGAAAACACTTCAAAAGTGAGGTTTCTGAAGAATTTTAACAGTTTTCTTGTATCTACGAACGCCAGAATGCATAAAATTGACCTAAACGTCTCCTTTTCCTATTCTGAGTCGATTCTGCATGCTTTAAGTGTGTTTGGTGGCTCAGAACCATCAAAAAACGTTGAAATATAGTTCAAATTCAATAAAAATCGACAAAAATACAGTTTCTAGCTAAAATTTGATGGTTTCGTTGCACTTTCCGAGCCCGTAGGGTATCTGATTGGCTTAAAAGTACAAGAAAACACTTCAAAAGTGACGTTTCTGAAGAATTTTAACAGTTTCCTTGTATCTACGAACGCCAGAATGCATAAAATTGACCTAAACGTCTCCTTTTCCTATTCTGAGTCGATTCTGCATGCTTTAAGTGTGTTTGGTGGCTCAGAACCATCAAAAAACGTTGAAATATAGTTGAAATTCAATAAAAATCGACAAAAATACAGTTTCTAGTTAAAATTTGATGGTTTCGTTGCACTTTCCGAGCCCGTAGGGTATCTGATTGGCTTAAAAGTACAAGAAAACACTTCAAAAGTGACGTTTCTGAAGAATTTTAACAGTTTTCTTGTATCTACGAACGCCAGAATGCATAAAATTGACCTAAACGTCTCCTTTTCCTATTCTGAGTCGATTCTGCATGCTTTAAGTGTGTTTGGTGGCTCAGAACCATCAAAACACGTTGAAATATAGTTCAAATTCAATAAAAATCGACAAAAATACAGTTTCTAGCTAAAATTTGATGGTTTCGTTGCACTTTCCGAGCCCGTAGGGTATCTGATTGGCTTAAAAGTACAAGAAAACACTTCAAAAGTGACGTTTCTGAAGAATTTTAACAGTTTTCTTGTATCTACGAACGCCAGAATGCATAAAATTGACCTAAACGTCTCCTTTTCCTATTCTGAGTCGATTCTGCATGCTTTAAGTGTGTTTGGTTGCTCAGAACCATCAAAAAACGTTGATATATAGTTCAAATTCATTAAAAATCGACAAAAATACAGTTTCTAGCTAAAATTTGATGGTTTCGTTGCACTTTCCGAGCCCGTTGGGTATCTGATTGGCTTAAAAGTACAAGAAAACACTTCAAAAGTGACGTTTCTGAAGAATTTTAACAGTTTTCTTGTATCTACGAACGCCAGAATGCATAAAATTGACCTAAACGTCTCCTTTTCCTATTCTGAGTCGATTCTGCATGCTTTAAGTGTGTTTGGTGGCTCAGAACCATCAAAAAACGTTGAAATATAGTTCAAATTCAATAAAAATCGACAAAAATACAGTTTCCAGCTAAAATTTGATGGTTTCGTTGCACTTTCCGAGCCCGTAGGGTATCTGATTGGCTTAAAAGTACAAAAAAACACTTCAAAAGTGACGTTTCTGAAGAATTTTAACAGTTTTCTTGTATCTACGAACGCCAGAATGCATAAAATTGACCTAAACGTCTCCTTTTCCTATTCTGAGTCGATTCTGCATGCTTTAAGTGTGTTTGGTGGCTCAGAACCATCAAAAAACGTTGAAATATAGTTCAAATTCAATAAAAATCGACAAAAATACAGTTTCTAGCTAAAATTTGATGGTTTCGTTGCACTTTCCGAGCCCGTTGGGTATCTGATTGACTTAAAAGTACAAGAAAACACTTCAAAAGTGACGTTTCTGAAGAATTTTAACAGTTTTCTTGTATCTACGAACGCCAGAATGCATAAAATTCACCTAAACGTCTCCTTTTCCTATTCTGAGTCGATTCTGCATGCTTTAAGTGTGTTTGGTGGCTCAGAACCATCAAAAAACGTTGAAATATAGTTCAAATTCAATAAAAATCGACAAAAATACAGTTTCTAGCTAAAATTTGATGGTTTCGTTGCACTTTCCGAGCCCGTAGGGTATCTGATTGGCTTAAAAGTACAAGAAAACACTTCAAAAGTGACGTTTCTGAAGAATTTTAACAGTTTTCTTGTATCTACGAACGCCAGAATGCATAAAATTGGCCTAAACGTCTCCTTTTCCTATTCTGAGTCGATTCTGCATGCTTTAAGTGTGTTTGGTGGCTCAGAACCATCAAAACACGTTGAAATATAGTTCAAATTCAATAAAAATCGACAAAAATACAGTTTCTAGCTAAAATTTGATGGTTTCGTTGCACTTTCCGAGCCCGTAGGGTATCTGATTGGCTTAAAAGTACAAGAAAACACTTCAAAAGTGACGTTTCTGAAGAATTTTAACAGTTTTCTTGTATCTACGAACGCCAGAATGCATAAAATTGACCTAAACGTCTCCTTTTCCTATTCTGAGTCGATTCTGCATGCTTTAAGTGTGTTTGGTGGCTCAGAACCATCAAAAAACGTTGAAATATAGTTCAAATTCAATAAAAATCGACAAAAATACAGTTTCTAGCTAAAATTTGATGGTTTCGTTGCACTTTCCGAGCCCGTAGGGTATCTGATTGGCTTAAAAGTACAAGAAAACACTTCAAAAGTGACGTTTCTGAAGAATTTTAACAGTTTTCTTGTATCTACGAACGCCAGAATGCATAAAATTGACCTAAACGTCTCCTTTTCCTATTCTGAGTCGATTCTGCATGCTTTAAGTGTGTTTGGTGGCTCAGAACCATCAAAAAACGTTGAAATATAGTTCAAATTCAATAAAAATCGACAAAAATACAGTTTCTAGCTAAAATTTGATGGTTTCGTTGCACTTTCCGAGCCCGTAGGGTATCTGATTGGCTTAAAAGTACAAGAAAACACTTCAAAAGTGACGTTTCTGAAGAATTTTAACAGTTTTCTTGTATCTACGAACGCCAGAATGCATAAAATTGGCCTAAACGTCTCCTTTTCCTATTCTGAGTCGATTCTGCATGCTTTAAGTGTGTTTGGTGGCTCACAACCATCAAAAAACGTTGAAATATAGTTCAAATTCAATAAAAATCGACAAAAATACAGTTTCTAGCTAAAATTTGATGGTTTCGTTGCACTTTCCGAGCCCGTAGGGTATCTGATTGGCTTAAAAGTACAAGAAAACACTTCAAAAGTGACGTTTCTGAAGAATTTTAACAGTTTTCTTGTATCTACGAACGCCAGAATGCATAAAATTGACCTAAACGTCTCCTTTTCCTATTCTGAGTCGATTCTGCATGCTTTAAGTGTGTTTGGTGGCTCAGAACCATCAAAAAACGTTGAAATATAGTTCAAATTCAATAAAAATCGACAAAAATACAGTTTCTAGCTAAAATTTGATGGTTTCGTTGCACTTTCCGAGCCCGTAGGGTATCTGATTGGCTTAAAAGTACAAGAAAACACTTCAAAAGTGACGTTTCTGAAGAATTTTAACAGTTTTCTTGTATCTACGAACGCCAGAATGCATAAAATTGACCTAAACGTCTCCTTTTCCTATTCTGAGTCGATTCTGCATGCTTTAAGTGTGTTTGGTGGCTCAGAACCATCAAAACACGTTGAAATATAGTTCAAATTCAATAAAAATCGACAAAAATACAGTTTCTAGCTAAAATTTGATGGTTTCGTTGCACTTTCCGAGCCCGTAGGGTATCTGATTGGCTTAAAAGTACAAGAAAACACTTCAAAAGTGACGTTTCTGAAGAATTTTAACAGTTTTCTTGTATCTACGAACGCCAGAATGCATAAAATTGACCTAAACGTCTCCTTTTCCTATTCTGAGTCGATTCTGCATGCTTTAAGTGTGTTTGGTGGCTCAGAACCATCAAAAAACGTTGAAATATAGTTCAAATTCAATAAAAATCGACAAAAATACAGTTTCTAGCTAAAATTTGATGGTTTCGTTGCACTTTCCGAGCCCGTAGGGTATCTGATTGGCTTAAAAGTACAAGAAAACACTTCAAAAGTGACGTTTCTGAAGAATTTTAACAGTTTTCTTGTATCTACGAACGCCAGAATGCATAAAATTGACCTAAACGTCTCCTTTTTCTATTCTGAGTCGATTCTGCATGCTTTAAGTGTGTTTGGTGGCTCAGAACCATCAAAAAACGTTGAAATATAGTTCAAATTCAATAAAAATCGACAAAAATACAGTTTCTAGCTAAAATTTGATGGTTTCGTTGCACTCTCCGAGCCCGTTGGGTATCTGATTGGCTTAAAAGTACAAGAAAACACTTCAAAAGTGACGTTTCTGAAGAATTTTAAGTTTTCTTGTATCTACGAACGCCAGAATGCATAAAATTGACCTAAACGTCTCCTTTTCCTATTCTGAGTCGATTCTGCATGCTTTAAGTGTGTTTGGTGGCTCAGAACCATCAAAAAACGTTGAAATATAGTTCAAATTCAATAAAAATCGACAAAAATACAGTTTCTAGCTAAAATTTGATGGTTTCGTTGCACTTTCCGAGCCCGTAGGGTATCTGATTGGCTTAAAAGTACAAGAAAACACTTCAAAAATGACGTTTCTGAAGAATTTTAACAGTTTTCTTGTGTCTACGAACGCCAGAATGCATAAAATTGACCTAAACGTCTCCTTTTCCTATTCTGAGTCGATTCTGCATGCTTTAAGTGTGTTTGGTGGCTCAGAACCATCAAAAAACGTTGAAATATAGTTCAAATTCAATAAAAATCGACAAAAATACAGTTTCTAGCTAAAATTTGATGGTTTCGTTGCACTTTCCGAGCCCGTAGGGTATCTGATTGGCTTAAAAGTACAAGAAAACACTTCAAAAGTGACGTTTCTGAAGAATTTTAACAGTTTTCTTGTATCTACGAACGCCAGAATGCATAAAATTGACCTAAACGTCTCCTTTTCCTATTCTGAGTCGATTCTGCATGCTTTAAGTGTGTTTGGTGGCTCAGAACCATCAAAAAACGTTGAAATATAGTTCAAATTCAATAAAAATCGACAAAAATACAGTTTCTAGCTAAAATTTGATGGTTTCGTTGCACTTTCCGAGCCCGTAGGGTATCTGATTGGCTTAAAAGTACAAGAAAACACTTCAAAAGTGACGTTTCTGAAGAATTTTAACAGTTTTCTTGTATCTACGAACGCCAGAATGCATAAAATTGACCTAAACGTCTCCTTTTCCTATTCTGAGTCGATTCTGCATGCTTTAAGTGTGTTTGGTGGCTCAGAACCATCAAAAAACGTTGAAATATAGTTCAAATTCAATAAAAATCGACAAAAATACAGTTTCTAGCTAAAATTTGATGGTTTCGTTGCACTTTCCGAGCCCGTAGGGTATCTGATTGGCTTAAAAGTACAAGAAAACACTTCAAAAGTGACGTTTCTGAAGAATTTTAACAGTTTTCTTGTATCTACGAACGCCAGAATGCATAAAATTGGCCTAAACGTCTCCTTTTCCTATTCTGAGTCGATTCTGCATGCTTTAAGTGTGTTTGGTGGCTCAGAACCATCAAAAAACGTTGAAATATAGTTCAAATTCAATAAAAATCGACAAAAATACAGTTTCTAGCTAAAATTTGATGGTTTCGTTGCACTTTCCGAGCCCGTAGGGTATCTGATTGGCTTAAAAGTACAAGAAAACACTTCAAAAGTGACGTTTCTGAAGAATTTTAACAGTTTTCTTGTATCTACGAACGCCAGAATGCATAAAATTGACCTAAACGTCTCCTTTTCCTATTCTGAGTCGATTCTGCATGCTTTAAGTGTGTTTGGTGGCTCAGAACCATCAAAAAACGTTGAAATATAGTTCAAATTCAATAAAAATCGACAAAAATACAGTTTCTAGCTAAAATTTGATGGTTTCGTTGCACTTTCCGAACCCGTAGGGTATCTGATTGGCTTAAAAGTACAAGAAAACACTTCAAAAGTGACGTTTCTGAAGAATTTTAACAGTTTTCTTGTATCTACGAACGCCAGAATGCATAAAATTGACCTAAACGTCTCCTTTTCCTATTCTGAGTCGATTCTGCATGCTTTAAGTGTGTTTGGTGGCTCAGAACCATCAAAACACGTTGAAATATAGTTCAAATTCAATAAAAATCGACAAAAATACAGTTTCTAGCTAAAATTTGATGGTTTCGTTGCACTTTCCGAGCCCGTAGGGTATCTGATTGGCTTAAAAGTACAAGAAAACACTTCAAAAGTGACGTTTCTGAAGAATTTTAACAGTTTTCTTGTATCTACGAACGCCAGAATGCATAAAATTGACCTAAACGTCTCCTTTTCCTATTCTGAGTCGATTCTGCATGCTTTAAGTGTGTTTGGTGGCTCAGAACCATCAAAAAACGTTGAAATATAGTTCAAATTCAATAAAAATCGACAAAAATACAGTTTCTAGCTAAAATTTGATGGTTTCGTTGCACTTTCCGAGCCCGTAGGGTATCTGATTGGCTTAAAAGTACAAGAAAACACTTCAAAAGTGACGTTTCTGAAGAATTTTAACAGTTTTCTTGTATCTACGAACGCCAGAATGCATAAAATTGACCTAAACGTCTCCTTTTCCTATTCTGAGTCGATTCTGCATGCTTTAAGTGTGTTTGGTGGCTCAGAACCATCAAAAAACGTTGAAATATAGTTCAAATTCAATTAAAATCGACAAAAATACAGTTTCTAGCTAAAATTTGATGGTTTCGTTGCACTTTCCGAGCCCGTAGGGTATCTGATTGGCTTAAAAGTACAAGAAAACACTTCAAAAGTGACGTTTCTGAAGAATTTTAACAGTTTTCTTGTATCTACGAACGCCAGAATGCATAAAATTGACCTAAACGTCTCCTTTTCCTATTCTGAGTCGATTCTGCATGCTTTAAGTGTGTTTGGTGGCTCAGAACCATCAAAAAACGTTGAAATATAGTTCAAATTCAATAAAAATCGACAAAAATACAGTTTCTAGCTAAAATTTGATGGTTTCGTTGCACTTTCCGAGCCCGTAGGGTATCTGATTGGCTTAAAAGTACAAGAAAACACTTCAAAAGTGACGTTTCTGAAGAATTTTAACAGTTTTCTTGTATCTAGGAACGCCAGAATGCATAAAATTGGCCTAAACGTCTCCTTTTCCTATTCTGAGTCGATTCTGCATGCTTTAAGTGTGTTTGGTGGCTCAGAACCATCAAAAAACGTTGAAATATAGTTCAAATTCAATAAAAATCGACAAAAATACAGTTTCTAGCTAAAATTTGATGGTTTCGTTGCACTTTCCGAGCCCGTAGGGTATCTGATTGGCTTAAAAGTACAAGAAAACACTTCAAAAGTGACGTTTCTGAAGAATTTTAACAGTTTTCTTGTATCTACGAACGCCAGAATGCATAAAATTGACCTAAACGTCTCCTTTTTCTATTCTGAGTCGATTCTGCATGCTTTAAGTGTGTTTGGTGGCTCAGAACCATCAAAAAACGTTGAAATATAGTTCAAATTCAATAAAAATCGACAAAAATACAGTTTCTAGCTAAAATTTGATGGTTTCGTTGCACTCTCCGAGCCCGTTGGGTATCTGATTGGCTTAAAAGTACAAGAAAACACTTCAAAAGTGACGTTTCTGAAGAATTTTAACAGTTTTCTTGTATCTACGAACGCCAGAATGCATAAAATTGACCTAAACGTCTCCTTTTCCTATTCTGAGTCGATTCTGCATGCTTTAAGTGTGTTTGGTGGCTCAGAACCATCAAAAAACGTTGAAATATAGTTCAAATTCAATAAAAATCGACAAAAATACAGTTTCTAGCTAAAATTTGATGGTTTCGTTGCACTTTCCGAGCCCGTAGGGTATCTGATTGGCTTAAAAGTACAAGAAAACACTTCAAAAATGACGTTTCTGAAGAATTTTAACAGTTTTCTTGTGTCTACGAACGCCAGAATGCATAAAATTGACCTAAACGTCTCCTTTTCCTATTCTGAGTCGATTCTGCATGCTTTAAGTGTGTTTGGTGGCTCAGAACCATCAAAAAACGTTGAAATATAGTTCAAATTCAATAAAAATCGACAAAAATACAGTTTCTAGCTAAAATTTGATGGTTTCGTTGCACTTTCCGAGCCCGTAGGGTATCTGATTGGCTTAAAAGTACAAGAAAACACTTCAAAAGTGACGTTTCTGAAGAATTTTAACAGTTTTCTTGTATCTACGAACGCCAGAATGCATAAAATTGACCTAAACGTCTCCTTTTCCTATTCTGAGTCGATTCTGCATGCTTTAAGTGTGTTTGGTGGCTAAGAACCATCAAAAAACGTTGAAATATAGTTCAAATTCAATAAAAATCGACAAAAATACAGTTTCTAGCTAAAATTTGATGGTTTCGTTGCACTTTCCGAGCCCGTAGGGTATCTGATTGGCTTAAAAGTACAAGAAAACACTTCAAAAGTGACGTTTCTGAAGAATTTTAACAGTTTTCTTGTATCTACGAACGCCAGAATGCATAAAATTGACCTAAACGTCTCCTTTTCCTATTCTGAGTCGATTCTGCATGCTTTAAGTGTGTTTGGTGGCTCAGAACCATCAAAAAACGTTGAAATATAGTTCAAATTCAATAAAAATCTACAAAAATACAGTTTCTAGCTAAAATTTGATGGTTTCGTTGCACTTTCCGAGCCCGTAGGGTATCTGATTGGCTTAAAAGTACAAGAAAACACTTCAAAAGTGACGTTTCTGAAGAATTTTAACAGTTTTCTTGTATCTACGAACGCCAGAATGCATAAAATTGACCTAAACGTCTCCTTTTCCTATTCTGAGTCGATTCTGCATGCTTTAAGTGTGTTTGGTGGCTCAGAACCATCAAAAAACGTTGAAATATAGTTCAAATTCAATAAAAATCGACAAAAATACAGTTTCTAGCTAAAATTTGATGGTTTCGTTGCACTTTCCGAGCCCGTAGGGTATCTGATTGGCTTAAAAGTACAAGAAAACACTTCAAAAGTGACGTTTCTGAAGAATTTTAACAGTTTTCTTGTATCTACGAACGCCAGAATGCATAAAATTGACCTAAACGTCTCCTTTTCCTATTCTGAGTCGATTCTGCATGCTTTAAGTGTGTTTGGTGGCTCAGAACCATCAAAAAACGTTGAAATATAGTTCAAATTCAATAAAAATCTACAAAAATACAGTTTCTAGCTAAAATTTGATGGTTTCGTTGCACTTTCCGAGCCCGTAGGGTATCTGATTGGCTTAAAAGTACAAGAAAACACTTCAAAAGTGACGTTTCTGAAGAATTTTAACAGTTTTCTTGTATCTACGAACGCCAGAATGCATAAAATTGACCTAAACGTCTCCTTTTCCTATTCTGAGTCGATTCTGCATGCTTTAAGTGTGTTTGGTGGCTCAGAACCATCAAAAAACGTTGAAATATAGTTCAAATTCAATAAAAATCGACAAAAATACAGTTTCTAGCTAAAATTTGATGGTTTCGTTGCACTTTCCGAGCCCGTAGGGTATCTGATTGGCTTAAAAGTACAAGAAAACACTTCAAAAGTGACGTTTCTGAAGAATTTTAACAGTTTTCTTGTATCTACGAACGCCTGAATGCATAAAATTGACCTAAACGTCTCCTTTTCCTATTCTGAGTCGATTCTGCATGCTTTAAGTGTGTTTGGTGGCTCAGAACCATCAAAAAACGTTGAAATATAGTTCAAATTCAATAAAAATCGACAAAAATACAGTTTCTAGCTAAAATTTGATGGTTTCGTTGCACTTTCCGAGCCCGTAGGGTATCTGATTGGCTTAAAAGTACAAGAAAACACTTCAAAAGTGACGTTTCTGAAGAATTTTAACAGTTTTCTTGTATCTACGAACGCCAGAATGCATAAAATTGACCTAAACGTCTCCTTTTCCTATTCTGAGTCGATTCTGCATGCTTTAAGTGTGTTTGGTGGCTCAGAACCATCAAAAAACGTTGAAATATAGTTCAAATTCAATAAAAATCGACAAAAATACAGTTTCTAGCTAAAATTTGATGGTTTCGTTGCACTTTGCGAGCCCGTAGGGTATCTGATTGGCTTAAAAGTACAAGAAAACACTTCAAAAGTGACGTTTCTGAAGAATTTTAACAGTTTTCTTGTATCTACGAACGCCAGAATGCATAAAATTGACCTAAACGTCTCCTTTTCCTATTCTGAGTCGATTCTGCATGCTTTAAGTGTGTTTGGTGGCTCAGAACCATCAAAAAACGTTGAAATATAGTTCAAATTCAATAAAAATCGACAAAAATACAGTTTCTAGCTAAAATTTTATGGTTTCGTTGCACTTTCCGAGCCCGTAGGGTATCTGATTGGCTTAAAAGTACAAGAAAACACTTCAAAAGTGACGTTTCTGAAGAATTTTAACAGTTTTCTTGTATCTACGAACGCCAGAATGCATAAAATTGACCTAAACGTCTCCTTTTCCTATTCTGAGTCGATTCTGCATGCTTTAAGTGTGTTTGGTGGCTCAGAACCATAAAAAAACGTTGAAATATAGTTCAAATTCAATAAAAATCGACAAAAATACAGTTTCTAGCTAAAATTTGATGGTTTCGTTGCACTTTCCGAGCCCGTAGGGTATCTGATTGGCTTAAAAGTACAAGAAAACACTTCAAAAGTGACGTTTCTGAAGAATTTTAACAGTTTTCTTGTATCTACGAACGCCAGAATGCATAAAATTGACCTAAACGTCTCCTTTTCCTATTCTGAGTCGATTCTGCATGCTTTAAGTGTGTTTGGTGGCTCAGAACCATCAAAAAACGTTGAAATATAGTTCAAATTCAATAAAAATCGACAAAAATACAGTTTCTAGCTAAAATTTGATGGTTTCGTTGCACTTTCCGAGCCCGTAGGGTATCTGATCGGCTTAAAAGTACAAGAAAACACTTCAAAGGTGACGTTTCTGAAGAATTTTAACAGTTTTCTTGTATCTACGAACGCCAGAATGCATAAAATTGACCTAAACGTCTCCTTTTCCTATTCTGAGTCGATTCTGCATGCTTTAAGTGTGTTTGGTGGCTCAGAACCATCAAAAAACGTTGAAATATAGTTCAAATTCAATAAAAATCGACAAAAATACAGTTTCTAGCTAAAATTTGATGGTTTCGTTGCACTTTCCGAGCCCGTAGGGTATCTGATTGGCTTAAAAGTACAAGAAAACACTTCAAAAGTGACGTTTCTGAAGAATTTTAACAGTTTTCTTGTATCTACGAACGCCAGAATGCATAAAATTGACCTAAACGTCTCCTTTTCCTATTCTGAGTCGATTCTGCATGCTTTAAGTGTGTTTGGTGGCTCAGAACCATCAAAAAACGTTGAAATATAGTTCAAATTCAATAAAAATCGACAAAAATACAGTTTCTAGCTAAAATTTGATGGTTTCGTTGCACTTTCCGAGCCCGTAGGGTATCTGATTGGCTTAAAAGTACAAGAAAACACTTCAAAAGTGACGTTTCTGAAGAATTTTAACAGTTTTCTAGTATCTACGAACGCCAGAATGCATAAAATTGACCTAAACGTCTCCTTTTCCTATTCTGAGTCGATTCTGCATGCTTTAAGTGTGTTTGGTGGCTCAGAACCATCAAAAAACGTTGAAATATAGTTCAAATTCAATAAAAATCGACAAAAATACAGTTTCTAGCTAAAATTTGATGGTTTCGTTGCACTTTCCGAGCCCGTAGGGTATCTGATTGGCTTAAAAGTACAAGAAAACACTTCAAAAGTGACGTTTCTGAAGAATTTTAACAGTTTTCTTGTATCTACGAACGCCAGAATGCATAAAATTGACCTAAACGTCTCCTTTTCCTATTCTGAGTCGATTCTGCATGCTTTAAGTGTGTTTGGTGGCTCAGAACCATCAAAAAACGTTGAAATATAGTTCAAATTCAATAAAAATCGACAAAAATACAGTTTCTAGCTAAAATTTTATGGTTTCGTTGCACTTTCCGAGCCCGTAGGGTATCTGATTGGCTTAAAAGTACAAGAAAACACTTCAAAAGTGACGTTTCTGAAGAATTTTAACAGTTTTCTTGTATCTACGAACGCCAGAATGCATAAAATTGACCTAAACGTCTCCTTTTCCTATTCTGAGTCGATTCTGCATGCTTTAAGTGTGTTTGGTGGCTCAGAACCATAAAAAAACGTTGAAATATAGTTCAAATTCAATAAAAATCGACAAAAATACAGTTTCTAGCTAAAATTTGATGGTTTCGTTGCACTTTCCGAGCCCGTAGGGTATCTGATTGGCTTAAAAGTACAAGAAAACACTTCAAAAGTGACGTTTCTGAAGAATTTTAACAGTTTTCTTGTATCTACGAACGCCAGAATGCATAAAATTGACCTAAACGTCTCCTTTTCCTATTCTGAGTCGATTCTGCATGCTTTAAGTGTGTTTGGTGGCTCAGAACCATCAAAAAACGTTGAAATATAGTTCAAATTCAATAAAAATCGACAAAAATACAGTTTCTAGCTAAAATTTGATGGTTTCGTTGCACTTTCCGAGCCCGTAGGGTATCTGATCGGCTTAAAAGTACAAGAAAACACTTCAAAGGTGACGTTTCTGAAGAATTTTAACAGTTTTCTTGTATCTACGAACGCCAGAATGCATAAAATTGACCTAAACGTCTCCTTTTCCTATTCTGAGTCGATTCTGCATGCTTTAAGTGTGTTTGGTGGCTCAGAACCATCAAAAAACGTTGAAATATAGTTCAAATTCAATAAAAATCGACAAAAATACAGTTTCTAGCTAAAATTTGATGGTTTCGTTGCACTTTCCGAGCCCGTAGGGTATCTGATTGGCTTAAAAGTACAAGAAAACACTTCAAAAGTGACGTTTCTGAAGAATTTTAACAGTTTTCTTGTATCTACGAACGCCAGAATGCATAAAATTGACCTAAACGTCTCCTTTTCCTATTCTGAGTCGATTCTGCATGCTTTAAGTGTGTTTGGTGGCTCAGAACCATCAAAAAACGTTGAAATATAGTTCAAATTCAATAAAAATCGACAAAAATACAGTTTCTAGCTAAAATTTGATGGTTTCGTTGCACTTTCCGAGCCCGTAGGGTATCTGATTGGCTTAAAAGTACAAGAAAACACTTCAAAAGTGACGTTTCTGAAGAATTTTAACAGTTTTCTAGTATCTACGAACGCCAGAATGCATAAAATTGACCTAAACGTCTCCTTTTCCTATTCTGAGTCGATTCTGCATGCTTTAAGTGTGTTTGGTGGCTCAGAACCATCAAAAAACGTTGAAATATAGTTCAAATTCAATAAAAATCGACAAAAATACAGTTTCTAGCTAAAATTTGATGGTTTCGTTGCACTTTCCGAGCCCGTAGGGTATCTGATTGGCTTAAAAGTACAAGAAAACACTTCAAAAGTGACGTTTCTGAAGAATTTTAACAGTTTTCTTGTATCTACGAACGCCAGAATGCATAAAATTGACCTAAACGTCCCCTTTTCCTATTCTGAGTCGATTCTGCATGCTTTAAGTGTGTTTGGTGGCTCAGAACCATCAAAAAACGTTGAAATGTAGTTCAAATTCAATAAAAATCGACAAAAATACAGTTTCTAGCTAAAATTTGATGGTTTCGTTGCACTTTGCGAGCCCGTAGGGTATCTGATTGGCTTAAAAGTACAAGAAAACACTTCAAAAGTGACGTTTCTGAAGAATTTTAACAGTTTTCTTGTATCTACGAACGTCAGAATGCATAAAATTGACCTAAACGTCTCCTTTTCCTATTCTGAGTCGATTCTGCATGCTTTAAGTGTGTTTGGTGGCTCAGAACCATCAAAAAACGTTGAAATATAGTTCAAATTAAATAAAAATCGACAAAAATACAGTTTCTAGCTAAAATTTGATGGTTTCGTTGCACTTTCCGAGCCCGTAGGGTATCTGATTGGCTTAAAAGTACAAGAAAACACTTCAAAAGTGACGTTTCTGAAGAATTTTAACAGTTTTCTTGTATCTACGAACGCCAGAATGCATAAAATTGACCTAAACGTCTCCTTTTCCTATTCTGAGTCGATTCTGCATGCTTTAAGGGTGTTTGGTGGCTCAGAACCATCAAAAAACGTTGAAATATAGTTCAAATTCAATAAAAATCGACAAAAATACAGTTTCTAGCTAAAATTTGATGGTTTCGTTGCACTTTCCGAGCCCGTAGGGTATCTGATTGGCTTAAAAGTACAAGAAAACACTTCAAAAGTGACGTTTCTGAAGAATTTTAACAGTTTTCTTGTATCTACGAACGCCAGAATGCATAAAATTGACCTAAACGTCTCCTTTTCCTATTCTGAGTCGATTCTGCATGCTTTAAGTGTGTTTGGTGGGTCAGAACCATCAAAAAACGTTGAAATATAGTTCAAATTCAATAAAAATCGACAAAAATACAGTTTCTAGCTAAAATTTGATGGTTTCGTTGCACTTTCCGAGCCCGTAGGGTATCTGATTGGCTTAAAAGTACAAGAAAACACTTCAAAAGTGACGTTTCTGAAGAATTTTAACAGTTTTCTTGTATCTACGAACGCCAGAATGCATAAAATTGACCTGAACGTCTCCTTTTCCTATTCTGAGTCGATTCTGCATGCTTTAAGTGTGTTTGGTGGCTCAGAACCATCAAAAAACGTTGAAATATAGTTCAAATTCAATAAAAATCGACAAAAATACAGTTTCTAGCTAAAATTTGATGGTTTCGTTGCACTTTCCGAGCCCGTAGGGTATCTGATCGGCTGAAAAGTACAAGAAAACACTTCAAAAGTGACGTTTCTGAAGAATTTTAACAGTTTTCTTGTATCTACGAACGCCAGAATGCATAAAATTGACCTAAACGACTCCTTTTCCTATTCTGAGTCGATTCTGCATGCTTTAAGTGTGTTTGGTGGCTCAGAACCATCAAAAAACGTTGAAATCTAGTTCAAATTCAATAAAAATCGACAAAAATACAGTTTCTAGCTAAAATTTGATGGTTTCGTTGCACTTTCCGAGCCCGTAGGATATCTGATTGGCTTAAAAGTACAAGAAAACACTTCAAAAGTGACGTTTCTGAAGAATTTTAACAGTTTTCTTGTATCTACGAACGCCAGAATGCATAAAATTGACCTAAACGTCTCCTTTTCCTATTCTGAGTCGATTCTGCATGCTTTAAGTGTGTTTGGTGGCTCAGAACCATCAAAAAGCGTTGAAATATAGTTCAAATTCAATAAAAATCGACAAAAATACAGTTTCTAGCTAAAATTTGATGGTTTCGTTGCACTTTCCGAGCCCGTAGGGTATCTGATTGGCTTAAAAGTACAAGAAAACACTTCAAAAGTGACGTTTCTGAAGAATTTTAACAGTTTTCTTGTATCTACGAACGCCAGAATGCATAAAATTGACCTAAACGTCTCCTTTTCCTATTCTGAGTCGATTCTGCATGCTTTAAGTGTGTTTGGTGGCTCAGAACCATCAAAAAACGTTGAAATGTAGTTCAAATTCAATAAAAATCGACAAAAATACAGTTTCTAGCTAAAATTTGATGGTTTCGTTGCACTTTCCGAGACCGTAGGGTATCTGATTGGCTTAAAAGTACAAGAAAACACTTCAAAAGTGACGTTTCTGAAGAATTTTAACAGTTTTCTTGTATCTACGAACGCCAGAATGCATAAAATTGACCTAAACGTCTCCTTTTCCTATTCTGAGTCGATTCTGCATGCTTTAAGTGTGTTTGGTGGCTCAGAACCATCAAAAAACGTTGAAATATAGTTCAAATTCAATAAAAATCGACAAAAATACAGTTTCTAGCTAAAATTTTATGGTTTCGTTGCACTTTCCGAGCCCGTAGGGTATCTGATTGGCTTAAAAGTACAAGAAAACACTTCAAAAGTGACGTTTCTGAAGAATTTTAACAGTTTTCTTGTATCTACGAACGCCAGAATGCATAAAATTGACCTGAACGTCTCCTTTTCCTATTCTGAGTCGATTCTGCATGCTTTAAGTGTGTTTGGTGGCTCAGAACCATCAAAAAACGTTGAAATATAGTTCAAATTCAATAAAAATCGACAAAAATACAGTTTCTAGCTAAAATTTGATGGTTTCGTTGCACTTTCCGAGCCCGTAGGGTATCTGATCGGCTGAAAAGTACAAGAAAACACTTCAAAAGTGACGTTTCTGAAGAATTTTAACAGTTTTCTTGTATCTACGAACGCCAGAATGCATAAAATTGACCTAAACGTCTCCTTTTCCTATTCTGAGTCGATTCTGCATGCTTTAAGTGTGTTTGGTGGCTCAGAACCATCAAAAAACTTTGAAATATAGTTCAAATTCAATAAAAATCGACAAAAATACAGTTTCTAGCTAAAATTTGATGGTTTCGTTGCACTTTCCGAGCCCGTAGGGTATCTGATTGGCTTAAAAGTACAAGAAAACACTTCAAAAGTGACGTTTCTGAAGAATTTTAACAGTTTTCTTGTATCTACGAACGCCAGAATGCATAAAATTGACCTAAACGTCTCCTTTTCCTATTCTGAGTCGATTCTGCATGCTTTAAGTGTGTTTGGTGGCTCAGAACCATCAAAAAACGTTGAAATATAGTTCAAATTCAATAAAAATCGACAAAAATACAGTTTCTAGCTAAAATTTGATGGTTTCGTTGCACTTTCCGAGCCCGTAGGGTATCTGATTGGCTTAAAAGTACAAGAAAACACTTCAAAAGTGACGTTTCTGAAGAATTTTAACAGTTTTCTTGTATCTACGAACGCCAGAATGCATAAAATTGACCTAAACGTCTCCTTTTCCTATTCTGAGTCGATTCTGCATGCTTTAAGTGTGTTTGGTGGCTCAGAACCATCAAAAAACGTTGAAATATAGTTCAAATTCAATAAAAATCGACAAAAATACAGTTTCTAGCTAAAATTTGATGGTTTCGTTGCACTTTCCGAGCCCGTAGGGTATCTGATTGGCTTAAAAGTACAAGAAAACACTTCAAAAGTGACGTTTCTGAAGAATTTTAACAGTTTTCTTGTATCTACGAACGCCAGAATGCATAAAATTGACCTAAACGTCTCCTTTTCCTATTCTGAGTCGATTCTGCATGCTTTAAGTGTGTTTGGTGGCTCAGAACCATCAAAAAACGTTGAAATATAGTTCAAATTCAATAAAAATCGACAAAAATACAGTTTCTAGCTAAAATTTGATGGTTTCGTTGCACTTTCCGAGCCCGTAGGGTATCTGATTGGCTTAAAAGTACAAGAAAACACTTCAAAAGTGACGTTTCTGAAGAATTTTAACAGTTTTCTTGTATCTACGAACGCCAGAATGCATAAAATTGACCTAAACGTCTCCTTTTCCTATTCTGAGTCGATTCTGCATGCTTTAAGTGTGTTTGGTGGCTCAGAACCATCAAAAAACGTTGAAATGTAGTTCAAATTCAATAAAAATCGACAAAAATACAGTTTCTAGCTAAAATTTGATGGTTTCGTTGCACTTTCCGAGACCGTAGGGTATCTGATTGGCTTAAAAGTACAAGAAAACACTTCAAAAGTGACGTTTCTGAAGAATTTTAACAGTTTTCTTGTATCTACGAACGCCAGAATGCATAAAATTGACCTAAACGTCTCCTTTTCCTATTCTGAGTCGATTCTGCATGCTTTAAGTGTGTTTGGTGGCTCAGAACCATCAAAAAACGTTGAAATATAGTTCAAATTCAATAAAAATCGACAAAAATACAGTTTCTAGCTAAAATTTGATGGTTTCGTTGCACTTTCCGAGCCCGTAGGGTATCTGATTGGCTTAAAAGTACAAGAAAACACTTCAAAAGTGACGTTTCTGAAGAATTTTAACAGTTTTCTTGTATCTACGAACGCCAGAATGCATAAAATTGACCTAAACGTCTCCTTTTCCTATTCTGAGTCGATTCTGCATGCTTTAAGTGTGTTTGGTGGCTCAGAACCATCAAAAAACGTTGAAATATAGTTCAAATTCAATAAAAATCGACAAAAATACAGTTTCTAGCTAAAATTTGATGGTTTCGTTGCACTTTCCGAGCCCGTAGGGTATCTGATTGGCTTAAAAGTACAAGAAAACACTTCAAAAGTGACGTTTCTGAAGAATTTTAACAGTTTTCTTGTATCTACGAACGCCAGAATGCATAAAATTGACCTAAACGTCTCCTTTTCCTATTCTGAGTCGATTCTGCATGCTTTAAGTGTGTTTGGTGGCTCAGAACCATCAAAAAACGTTGAAATATAGTTCAAATTCAATAAAAATCGACAAAAATACAGTTTCTAGCTAAAATTTGATGGTTTCGTTGCACTTTCCGAGCCCGTAGGGTATCTGATTGGCTTAAAAGTACAAGAAAACACTTCAAAAGTGACGTTTCTGAAGAATTTTAACAGTTTTCTTGTATCTACGAACGCCAGAATGCATAAAATTGACCTAAACGTCTCCTTTTCCTATTCTGAGTCGATTCTGCATGCTTTAAGTGTGTTTGGTGGCTCAGAACCATCAAAAAACGTTGAAATGTAGTTCAAATTCAATAAAAATCGACAAAAATACAGTTTCTAGCTAAAATTTGATGGTTTCGTTGCACTTTCCGAGACCGTAGGGTATCTGATTGGCTTAAAAGTACAAGAAAACACTTCAAAAGTGACGTTTCTGAAGAATTTTAACAGTTTTCTTGTATCTACGAACGCCAGAATGCATAAAATTGACCTAAACGTCTCCTTTTCCTATTCTGAGTCGATTCTGCATGCTTTAAGTGTGTTTGGTGGCTCAGAACCATCAAAAAACTTTGAAATATAGTTCAAATTCAATAAAAATCGACAAAAATACAGTTTCTAGCTAAAATTTGATGGTTTCGTTGCACTTTCCGAGCCCGTAGGGTATCTGATTGGCTTAAAAGTACAAGAAAACACTTCAAAAGTGACGTTTCTGAAGAATTTTAACAGTTTTCTTGTATCTACGAACGCCAGAATGCATAAAATTGACCTAAACGTCTCCTTTTCCTATTCTGAGTCGATTCTGCATGCTTTAAGTGTGTTTGGTGGCTCAGAACCATCAAAAAACGTTGAAATATAGTTCAAATTCAATAAAAATCGACAAAAATACAGTTTCTAGCTAAAATTTGATGGTTTCGTTGCACTTTCCGAGCCCGTAGGGTATCTGATTGGCTTAAAAGTACAAGAAAACACTTCAAAAGTGACGTTTCTGAAGAATTTTAACAGTTTTCTTGTATCTACGAACGCCAGAATGCATAAAATTGACCTAAACGTCTCCTTTTCCTATTCTGAGTCGATTCTGCATGCTTTAAGTGTGTTTGGTGGCTCAGAACCATCAAAAAACGTTGAAATATAGTTCAAATTCAATAAAAATCGACAAAAATACAGTTTCTAGCTAAAATTTGATGGTTTCGTTGCACTTTCCGAGCCCGTAGGGTATCTGATTGGCTTAAAAGTACAAGAAAACACTTCAAAAGTGACGTTTCTGAAGAATTTTAACAGTTTTCTTGTATCTACGAACGCCAGAATGCATAAAATTGACCTAAACGTCTCCTTTTCCTATTCTGAGTCGATTCTGCATGCTTTAAGTGTGTTTGGTGGCTCAGAACCATCAAAAAACGTTGAAATATAGTTCAAATTCAATAAAAATCGACAAAAATACAGTTTCTAGCTAAAATTTGATGGTTTCGTTGCACTTTCCGAGCCCGTAGGGTATCTGATTGGCTTAAAAGTACAAGAAAACACTTCAAAAGTGACGTTTCTGAAGAATTTTAACAGTTTTCTTGTATCTACGAACGCCAGAATGCATAAAATTGACCTAAACGTCTCCTTTTCCTATTCTGAGTCGATTCTGCATGCTTTAAGTGTGTTTGGTGGCTCAGAACCATCAAAAAACGTTGAAATGTAGTTCAAATTCAATAAAAATCGACAAAAATACAGTTTCTAGCTAAAATTTGATGGTTTCGTTGCACTTTCCGAGACCGTAGGGTATCTGATTGGCTTAAAAGTACAAGAAAACACTTCAAAAGTGACGTTTCTGAAGAATTTTAACAGTTTTCTTGTATCTACGAACGCCAGAATGCATAAAATTGACCTAAACGTCTCCTTTTCCTATTCTGAGTCGATTCTGCATGCTTTAAGTGTGTTTGGTGGCTCAGAACCATCAAAAAACGTTGAAATATAGTTCAAATTCAATAAAAATCGACAAAAATACAGTTTCTAGCTAAAATTTGATGGTTTCGTTGCACTTTCCGAGCCCGTAGGGTATCTGATTGGCTTAAAAGTACAAGAAAACACTTCAAAAGTGACGTTTCTGAAGAATTTTAACAGTTTTCTTGTATCTACGAACGCCAGAATGCATAAAATTGACCTAAACGTCTCCTTTTCCTATTCTGAGTCGATTCTGCATGCTTTAAGTGTGTTTGGTGGCTCAGAACCATCAAAAAACGTTGAAATGTAGTTCAAATTCAATAAAAATCGACAAAAATACAGTTTCTAGCTAAAATTTGATGGTTTCGTTGCACTTTCCGAGACCGTAGGGTATCTGATTGGCTTAAAAGTACAAGAAAACACTTCAAAAGTGACGTTTCTGAAGAATTTTAACAGTTTTCTTGTATCTACGAACGCCAGAATGCATAAAATTGACCTAAACGTCTCCTTTTCCTATTCTGAGTCGATTCTGCATGCTTTAAGTGTGTTTGGTGGCTCAGAACCATCAAAAAACGTTGAAATATAGTTCAAATTCAATAAAAATCGACAAAAATACAGTTTCTAGCTAAAATTTGATGGTTTCGTTGCACTTTCCGAGCCCGTAGGGTATCTGATTGGCTTAAAAGTACAAGAAAACACTTCAAAAGTGACGTTTCTGAAGAATTTTAACAGTTTTCTTGTATCTACGAACGCCAGAATGCATAAAATTGACCTAAACGTCTCCTTTTCCTATTCTGAGTCGATTCTGCATGCTTTAAGTGTGTTTGGTGGCTCAGAACCATCAAAAAACGTTGAAATATAGTTCAAATTCAATAAAAATCGACAAAAATACAGTTTCTAGCTAAAATTTGATGGTTTCGTTGCACTTTCCGAGCCCGTAGGGTATCTGATTGGCTTAAGAGTACAAGAAAACACTTCAAAAGTGACGTTTCTGAAGAATTTTAACAGTTTTCTTGTATCTACGAACGCCAGAATGCATAAAATTGACCTAAACGTCTCCTTTTCCTATTCTGAGTCGATTCTGCATGCTTTAAGTGTGTTTGGTGGCTCAGAACCATCAAAAAACGTTGTAATATAGTTCAAATTCAATAAAAATCGACAAAAATACAGTTTCTAGCTAAAATTTGATGGTTTCGTTGCACTTTCCGAGCCCGTAGGGTATCTGATTGGCTTAAAAGTACAAGAAAACACTTCAAAAGTGACGTTTCTGAAGAATTTTAACAGTTTTCTTGTATCTACGAACGCCAGAATGCATAAAATTGACCTAAACGTCTCCTTTTCCTATTCTGAGTCGATTCTGCATGCTTTAAGTGTGTTTGGTGGCTCAGAACCATCAAAAAACGTTGAAATATAGTTCAAATTCAATAAAAATCGACAAAAATACAGTTTCTAGCTAAAATTTGATGGTTTCGTTGCACTTTCCGAGCCCGTAGGGTATCTGATTGGCTTAAAAGTACAAGAAAACACTTCAAAAGTGACGTTTCTGAAGAATTTTAACAGTTTTCTTGTATCTACGAACGCCAGAATGCATAAAATTGACCTAAACGTCTCCTTTTCCTATTCTGAGTCGATTCTGCATGCTTTAAGTGTGTTTGGTGGCTCAGAACCATCAAAAAACGTTGAAATATAGTTCAAATTCAATAAAAATCGACAAAAATACAGTTTCTAGCTAAAATTTGATGGTTTCGTTGCAATTTCCGAGCCCGTAGGGTATCTGATTGGCTTAAAAGTACAAGAAAACACTTCAAAAGTGACGTTTCTGAAGAATTTTAACAGTTTTCTTGTATCTACGAACGCCAGAATGCATAAAATTGACCTAAACGTCTCCTTTTCCTATTCTGAGTCGATTCTGCATGCTTTAAGTGTGTTTGGTGACTCAGAACCATCAAAAAACGTTGAAATATAGTTCAAATTCAATAAAAATCGACAAAAATACAGTTTCTAGCTAAAATTTGATGGTTTCGTTGCACTTTCCGAGCCCGTAGGGTATCTGATTGGCTTAAAAGTACAAGAAAACACTTCAAAAGTGACGTTTCTGAAGAATTTTAACAGTTTTCTTGTATCTACGAACGCCAGAATGCATAAAATTGACCTAAACGTCTCCTTTTCCTATTCTGAGTCGATTCTGCATGCTTTAAGTGTGTTTGGTGGCTCAGAACCATCAAAAAACGTTGAAATATAGTTCAAATTCAATAAAAATCGACAAAAATACAGTTTCTAGCTAAAATTTGATGGTTTCGTTGCACTTTCCGAGCCCGTAGGGTATCTGATTGGCTTAAAAGTACAAGAAAACACTTCAAAAGTGACGTTTCTGAAGAATTTTAACAGTTTTCTTGTATCTACGAACGCCAGAATGCATAAAATTGACCTAAACGTCTCCTTTTCCTATTCTGAGTCGATTCTGCATGCTTTAAGTGTGTTTGGTGGCTCAGAACCATCAAAAAACGTTGAAATATAGTTCAAATTCAATAAAAATCGACAAAAATACAGTTTCTAGCTAAAATTTGATGGTTTCGTTGCACTTTCCGAGCCCGTAGGGTATCTGATTGGCTTAAAAGTACAAGAAAACACTTCAAAAGTGACGTTTCTGAAGAATTTTAACAGTTTTCTTGTATCTACGAACGCCAGAATGCATAAAATTGACCTAAACGTCTCCTTTTCCTATTCTGAGTCGATTCTGCATGCTTTAAGTGTGTTTGGTGGCTCAGAACCATCAAAAAACGTTGAAATATAGTTCAAATTCAATAAAAATCGACAAAAATACAGTTTCTAGCTAAAATTTGATGGTTTCGTTGCACTTTCCGAGCCCGTTGGGTATCTGATTGGCTTAAAAGTACAAGAAAACACTTCAAAAGTGACGTTTCTGAAGAATTTTAACAGTTTTCTTGTATCTACGAACGCCAGAATGCATAAAATTGACCTAAACGTCTCCTTTTCCAATTCTGAGTCGATTCTGCATGCTTTAAGTGTGTTTGGTGGCTCAGAACCATCAAAAAACGTTGAAATATAGTTCAAATTCAATAAAAATCGACAAAAATACAGTTTCTAGCTAAAATTTGATGGTTTCGTTGCACTTTCCGAGCCCGTAGGGTATCTGATTGGCTTAAAAGTACAAGAAAACACTTCAAAAGTGACGTTTCTGAAGAATTTTAACAGTTTTCTTGTATCTACGAACGCCAGAATGCATAAAATTGACCTAAACGTCTCCTTTTCCTATTCTGAGTCGATTCTGCATGCTTTAAGTGTGTTTGGTGGCTCAGAACCATCAAAAAACGTTGAAATATAGTTCAAATTCAATAAAAATCGACAAAAATACAGTTTCTAGCTAAAATTTGATGGTTTCGTTGCACTTTCCGAGCCCGTAGGGTATCTGATTGGCTTAAAAGTACAAGAAAACACTTCAAAAGTGACGTTTCTGAAGAATTTTAACAGTTTTCTTGTATCTACGAACGCCAGAATGCATAAAATTGACCTAAACGTCTCCTTTTCCTATTCTGAGTCGATTCTGCATGCTTTAAGTGTGTTTGGTGGCTCAGAACCATCAAAAAACGTTGAAATATAGTTCAAATTCAATAAAAATCGACAAAAATACAGTTTCTAGCTAAAATTTGATGGTTTCGTTGCACTTTCCGAGCCCGTAGGGTATCTGATTGGCTTAAAAGTACAAGAAAACACTTCAAAAGTGACGTTTCTGAAGAATTTTAACAGTTTTCTTGTATCTACGAACGCCAGAATGCATAAAATTGACCTAAACGTCTCCTTTTCCTATTCTGAGTCGATTCTGCATGCTTTAAGTGTGTTTGGTGGCTCAGAACCATCAAAAAACGTTGAAATATAGTTCAAATTCAATAAAAATCGACAAAAATACAGTTTCTAGCTAAAATTTGATGGTTTCGTTGCACTTTCCGAGCCCGTAGGGTATCTGATTGGCTTAAAAGTACAAGAAAACACTTCAAAAGTGACGTTTCTGAAGAATTTTAACAGTTTTCTTGTATCTACGAACGCCAGAATGCATAAAATTGACCTAAACATCTCCTTTTCCTATTCTGAGTCGATTCTGCATGCTTTAAGTGTGTTTGGTGGCTCAGAACCATCAAAAAACGTTGAAATATAGTTCAAATTCAATAAAAATCGACAAAAATACAGTTTCTAGCTAAAATTTGATGGTTTCGTTGCACTTTCCGAGCCCGTAGGGTATCTGATTGGCTTAAAAGTACAAGAAAACACTTCAAAAGTGACGTTTCTGAAGAATTTTAACAGTTTTCTTGTATCTACGAACGCCAGAATGCATAAAATTGACCTAAACGTCTCCTTTTCCTATTCTGAGTCGATTCTGCATGCTTTAAGTGTGTTTGGTGGCTCAGAACCATCAAAAAACGTTGAAATATAGTTCAAATTCAATAAAAATCGACAAAAATACAGTTTCTAGCTAAAATTTGATGGTTTCGTTGCACTTTCCGAGCCCGTAGGGTATCTGATTGGCTTAAAAGTACAAGAAAACACTTCAAAAGTGACGTTTCTGAGGAATTTTAACAGTTTTCTTGTATCTACGAACGCCAGAATGCATAAAATTGACCTAAACGTCTCCTTTTCCTATTCTGAGTCGATTCTGCATGCTTTAAGTGTGTTTGGTGGCTCAGAACCATCAAAAAACGTTGAAATATAGTTCAAATTCAATAAAAATCGACAAAAATACAGTTTCTAGCTAAAATTTGATGGTTTCGTTGCACTTTCCGAGCCCGTAGGGTATCTGATTGGCTTAAAAGTACAAGAAAACACTTCAAAAGTGACGTTTCTGAAGAATTTTAACAGTTTTCTTGTATCTACGAACGCCAGAATGCATAAAATTGACCTAAACGTCTCCTTTTCCTATTCTGAGTCGATTCTGCATGCTTTAAGTGTGTTTGGTGGCTCAGAACCATCAAAAAACGTTGAAATATAGTTCAAATTCAATAAAAATCGACAAAAATACAGTTTCTAGCTAAAATTTGATGGTTTCCTTGCACTTTCCGAGCCCGTAGGGTATCTGATTGGCTTAAAAGTACAAGAAAACACTTCAAAAGTGACGTTTCTGAAGAATTTTAACAGTTTTCTTGTATCTACGAACGCCAGAATGCATAAAATTGACCCAAACGTCTCCTTTTCCTATTCTGAGTCGATTCTGCATGCTTTAAGTGTGTTTGGTGGCTCAGAACCATCAAAAAACGTTGAAATATAGTTCAAATTCAATAAAAATCGACAAAAATACAGTTTCTAGCTAAAATTTGATGGTTTCGTTGCACTTTCCGAGCCCGTAGGGTATCTGATTGGCTTAAAAGTACAAGAAAACACTTCAAAAGTGACGTTTCTGAAGAATTTTAACAGTTTTCTTGTATCTACGAACGCCAGAATGCATAAAATTGACCTAAACGTCTCCTTTTCCTATTTTGAGTCGATTCTGCATGCTTTAAGTGTGTTTGGTGGCTCAGAACCATCAAAAAACGTTGAAATATAGTTCAAATTCAATAAAAATCGACAAAAATACAGTTTCTAGCTAAAATTTGATGGTTTCGTTGCACTTTCCGAGGCCCGTAGGGTATCTGATTGGCTTAAAAGTACAAGAAAACACTTCAAAAGTGACGTTTCTGAAGAATTTTAACAGTTTTCTTGTATCTACGAACGCCAGAATGCATAAAATTGACCTAAACGTCTCCTTTTCCTATTCTGAGTCGATTCTGCATGCTTTAAGTGTGTTTGGTGGGCTCAGAACCATCAAAAAACGTTGAAATATAGTTCAAATTCAATAAAAATCGACAAAAATACAGTTTCTATAAAATTTGATGGTTTCGTTGCACTTTCCGAGCCCGTTGGGTATCTGATTGGCTTAAAAGTACAAGAAAACACTTCAAAAGTGACGTTTCTGAAGAATTTTAACAGTTTTCTTGTATCTACGAACGCCAGAATGCATAAAATTGACCTAAACGTCTCCTTTTCCTATTCTGAGTCGATTCTGCATGCTTTAAGTGTGTTTGGTGGCTCAGAACCATCAAAAAACGTTGAAATATAGTTCAAATTCAATAAAAATCGACAAAAATACAGTTTCTAGCTAAAATTTGATGGTTTCGTTGCACTTTCCGAGCCCGTAGGGTATCTGATTGGCTTAAAAGTACAAGAAAACACTTCAAAAGTGACGTTTCTGAAGAATTTTAACAGTTTTCTTGTATCTACGAACGCCAGAATGCATAAAATTGACCTAAACGTCTCCTTTTCCTATTCTGAGTCGATTCTGCATGCTTTAAGTGTGTTTGGTGGCTCAGAACCATCAAAAAACGTTGAAATATAGTTCAAATTCAATAAAAATCGACAAAAATACAGTTTCTAGCTAAAATTTGATGGTTTCGTTGCACTTTCCGAGCCCGTAGGGTATCTGATTGGCTTAAAAGTACAAGAAAACACTTCAAAAGTGACGTTTCTGAAGAATTTTAACAGTTTTCTTGTATCTACGAACGCCAGAATGCATAAAATTGACCTAAACGTCTCCTTTTCCTATTCTGAGTCGATTCTGCATGCTTTAAGTGTGTTTGGTGGCTCAGAACCATCAAAAAACGTTGAAATATAGTTCAAATTCAATAAAAATCGACAAAAATACAGTTTCTAGCTAAAATTTGATGGTTTCGTTGCACTTTCCGAGCCCGTAGGGTATCTGATTGGCTTAAAAGTACAAGAAAACACTTCAAAAGTGACGTTTCTGAAGAATTTTAACAGTTTTCTTGTATCTACGAACGCCAGAATGCATAAAATTGACCTAAACGTCTCCTTTTCCTATTCTGAGTCGATTCTGCATGCTTTAAGTGTGTTTGGTGGCTCAGAACCATCAAAAAACGTTGAAATATAGTTCAAATTCAATAAAAATCGACAAAAATACAGTTTCTAGCTAAAATTTGATGGTTTCGTTGCACTTTCCGAGCCCGTAGGGTATCTGATTGGCTTAAAAGTACAAGAAAACACTTCAAAAGTGACGTTTCTGAAGAATTTTAACAGTTTTCTTGTATCTACGAACGCCAGAATGCATAAAATTGACCTAAACGTCTCCTTTTCCTATTCTGAGTCGATTCTGCATGCTTTAAGTGTGTTTGGTGGCTCAGAACCATCAAAAAACGTTGAAATATAGTTCAAATTCAATAAAAATCGACAAAAATACAGTTTCTAGCTAAAATTTGATGGTTTCGTTGCACTTTCCGAGCCCGTAGGGTATCTGATTGGCTTAAAAGTACAAGAAAACACTTCACAAAGTGACGTTTCTGAAGAATTTTAACAGTTTTC
>NW_026973086.1:0-49155 GCF_036711695.1 Zophobas morio | reverse complement strand
AGTTCAAATTCAATAAAAATCGACAAAAATACAGTTTCTAGCTAAAATTTGATGGTTTCGTTGCACTTTCCGAGCCCGTAGGGTATCTGAGTGGCTTAAAAGTACAACAAAACACTTCAAAAGTGACGTTTCTGAAGAATTTTAACAGTTTTCTTGTATCTACGAACGCCAGAATGCATAAAGTTGACCTAAACGTCTCCTTTTCCTATTCTGAGTCGATTCTGCATGCTTTAAGTGTGTTTGGTGGGGGTATCCGATTGGCTTAAAAGTACAAGAAAACACTTCAAAAGTGACGTTTCTGAAGAATTTTAACAGTTTTCTTGTATCTACGAACGCCAGAATGCATAAAATTGACCTAAACGTCTCCTTTTCCTATTCTGAGTCGATTCTGCATGCTTTAAGTGTGTTTGGTGGCTCAGAACCATCAAAAAACGTTGAAATATAGTTGGAGTCAAATTCAATAAAAATCGACAAAAATACACTTTCTAGCTAAAATTTGATGGTTTCGTTGCACTTTCCGAGCCCGTAGGGTATCTGATTGGCTTAAAAGTACAAGAAAACACTTCAAAAGTGACGTTTCTGAAGAATTTTAACAGTTTTCTTGTATCTACGACCGCCAGAATGCATAAAATTGACCTAAACGTCTCCTTTTCCTATTCTGAGTCGATTCTGCATGCTTTAAGTGTGTTTGGTGGCTCAGAACCATCAAAAAACGTTGAAATATAGTTCAAATTCAATAAAAATCGACAAAAATACAGTTTCTAGCTAAAATTTGATGGTTTCGTTGCACTTTCCGAGCCCGTAGGGTATCTGATTGGCTTAAAAGTACAAGAAAACACTTCAAAAGTGACGTTTCTGAAGAATTTTAACAGTTTTCTTGTATCTACGAACGCCAGAATGCATAAAATTGACCTAAACGTCTCCTTTTCCTATTCTGAGTCGATTCTGCATGCTTTAAGTGTGTTTGGTGGCTCAGAACCATCAAAAAACGTTGAAATATAGTTCAAATTCAATAAAAATCGACAAAAATACAGTTTCTAGCTAAAATTTGATGGTTTCGTTGCACTTTCCGAGCCCGTAGGGTATCTGATTGGCTTAAAAGTACAAGAAAACACTTCAAAAGTGACGTTTCTGAAGAATTTTAACAGTTTTCTTGTATCTACGAACGCCAGAATGCATAAAATTGACCTAAACGTCTCCTTTTCCTATTCTGAGTCGATTCTGCATGCTTTAAGTGTGTTTGGTGGCTCAGAACCATCAAAAAACGTTGAAATATAGTTCAAATTCAATAAAAATCGACAAAAATACAGTTTCTAGCTAAAATTTGATGGTTTCGTTGCACTTTCCGAGCCCGTAGGGTATCTGATTGGCTTAAAAGTACAAGAAAACACTTCAAAAGTGACGTTTCTGAAGAATTTTAACAGTTTTCTTGTATCTACGAACGCCAGAATGCATAAAATTGACCTAAACGTCTCCTTTTCCTATTCTGAGTCGATTCTGCATGCTTTAAGTGTGTTTGGTGGCTCAGAACCATCAAAAAACGTTGAAATATAGTTCAAATTCAATAAAAATCGACAAAAATACAGTTTCTAGCTAAAATTTGATGGTTTCGTTGCACTTTCCGAGCCCATAGGGTATCTGATTGGCTTAAAAGTACAAGAAAACACTTCAAAAGTGACGTTTCTGAAGAATTTTAACAGTTTTCTTGTATCTACGAACGCCAGAATGCATAAAATTGACCTAAACGTCTCCTTTTCCTATTCTGAGTAGATTCTGCATGCTTTAAGTGTGTTTGGTGGCTCAGAACCATCAAAAAACGTTGAAATATAGTTCAAATTCAATAAAAATCGACAAAAATACAGTTTCTAGCTAAAATTTGATGGTTTCGTTGCACTTTCCGAGCCCGTAGGGTATCTGATTGGCTTAAAAGTACAAGAAAACACTTCAAAAGTGACGTTTCTGAAGAATTTTAACAGTTTTCTTGTATCTACGAACGCCAGAATGCATAAAATTGACCTAAACGTCTCCTTTTCCTATTCTGAGTCGATTCTGCATGCTTTAAGTGTGTTTGGTGGCTCAGAACCATCAAAAAACGTTGAAATATAGTTCAAATTCAATAAAAATCGACAAAAATACAGTTTCTAGCTAAAATTTGATGGTTTCGTTGCACTTTCCGAGCCCGTAGGGTATCTGATTGGCTTAAAAGTACAAGAAAACACTTCAAAAGTGACGTTTCTGAAGAATTTTAACAGTTTTCTTGTATCTACGAACGCCAGAATGCATAAAATTGACCTAAACGTCTCCTTTTCCCATTCTGAGTCGATTCTGCATGCTTTAAGTGTGTTTCGTGGCTCAGAACCATCAAAAAACGTTGAAATATAGTTCAAATTCAATAAAAATCGACAAAAATACAGTTTCTAGCTAAAATTTGATGGTTTCGTTGCACTTTCCGAGCCCGTAGGGTATCTGATTGGCTTAAAAGTACAAGAAAACACTTCAAAAGTGACGTTTCTGAAGAATTTTAACAGTTTTCTTGTATCTACGAACGCCAGAATGCATAAAATTGACCTAAACGTCTCCTTTTCCTATTCTGAGTCGATTCTGCATGCTTTAAGTGTGTTTGGTGGCTCAGAACCATCAAAAAACGTTGAAATATAGTTCAAATTCAATAAAAATCGACAAAAATACAGTTTCTAGCTAAAATTTGATGGTTTCGTTGCACTTTCCGAGCCCGTAGGATATCTGATTGGCTTAAAAGTACAAGAAAACACTTCAAAAGTGACGTTTCTGAAGAATTTTAACAGTTTTCTTGTATCTACGAACGCCAGAATGCATAAAATTGACCTAAACGTCTCCTTTTCCTATTCTGAGTCGATTCTGCATGCTTTAAGTGTGTTTGGTGGCTCAGAACCATCAAAAAACGTTGAAATATAGTTCAAATTCAATAAAAATCGACAAAAATACAGTTTCTAGCTAAAATTTGATGGTTTCGTTGCACTTTCCGAGCCCGTAGGGTATCTGATTGGCTTAAAAGTACAAGAAAACACTTCAAAAGTGACGTTTCTGAAGAATTTTAACAGTTTTCTTGTATCTACGAACGCCAGAATGCATAAAATTGACCTAAACGTCTCCTTTTCCTATTCTGAGTCGATTCTGCATGCTTTAAGTGTGTTTGGTGGCTCAGAACCATCAAAAAACGTTGATATATAGTTCAAATTCAATAAAAATCGACAAAAATACAGTTTCTAGCTAAAATTTGATGGTTTCGTTGCACTTTCCGAGCCCGTAGGGTATCTGATTGGCTTAAAAGTACAAGAAAACACTTCAAAAGTGACGTTTCTGAAGAATTTTAACAGTTTTCTTGTATCTACGAACGCCAGAATGCATAAAATTGACCTAAACGTCTCCTTTTCCTATTCTGAGTCGATTCTGCATGCTTTAAGTGTGTTTGGTGGCTCAGAACCATCAAAAAACGTTGAAATATAGTTCAAATTCAATAAAAATCGACAAAAATACAGTTTCTAGCTAAAATTTGATGGTTTCGTTGCACTTTCCGAGCCCGTAGGGTATCTGATTGGCTTAAAAGTACAAGAAAACACTTCAAAAGTGACGTTTCTGAAGAATTTTAACAGTTTTCTTGTATCTACGAACGCCAGAATGCATAAAATTGACCTAAACGTCTCCTTTTCCTATTCTGAGTCGATTCTGCATGCTTTAAGTGTGTTTGGTGGCTCAGAACCATCAAAAAACGTTGAAATATAGTTCAAATTCAATAAAAATCGACAAAAATACAGTTTCTAGCTAAAATTTGATGGTTTAGTTGCACTTTCCGAGCCCGTAGGGTATCTGATTGGCTTAAAAGTACAAGAAAACACTTCAAAAGTGACGTTTCTGAAGAATTTTAACAGTTTTCTTGTATCTACGAACGCCAGAATGCATAAAATTGACCTAAACGTCTCCTTTTCCTATTCTGAGTCGATTCTGCATGCTTTAAGTGTGTTTGGTGGCTCAGAACCATCAAAAAACGTTGAAATATAGTTCAAATTCAATAAAAATCGACAAAAATACAGTTTCTAGCTAAAATTTGATGGTTTCGTTGCACTTTCCGAGCCCGTAGGGTATCTGATTGGCTTAAAAGTACAAGAAAACACTTCAAAAGTGACGTTTCTGAAGAATTTTAACAGTTTTCTTGTATCTACGAACGCCAGAATGCATAAAATTGACCTAAACGTCTCCTTTTCCTATTCTGAGTCGATTCTGCATGCTTTAAGTGTGTTTGGTGGCTCAGAACCATCAAAAAACGTTGAAATATAGTTCAAATTCAATAAAAATCGACAAAAATACAGTTTCTAGCTAAAATTTGATGGTTTCGTTGCACTCTCCGAGCCCGTTGGGTATCTGATTGGCTTAAAAGTACAAGAAAACACTTCAAAAGTGACGTTTCTGAAGAATTTTAACAGTTTTCTTGTATCTACGAACGCCAGAATGCATAAAATTGACCTAAACGTCTCCTTTTCCTATTCTGAGTCGATTCTGCATGCTTTAAGTGTGTTTGGTGGCTCAGAACCATCAAAAAACGTTGAAATATAGTTCAAATTCAATAAAGATCGACAAAAATACAGTTTCTAGCTAAAATTTGATGGTTTCGTTGCACTTTCCGAGCCCGTAGGGTATCTGATTGGCTTAAAAGTACAAGAAAACACTTCAAAAGTGACGTTTCTGAAGAATTTTAACAGTTTTCTTGTATCTACGAACGCCAGAATGCATAAAATTGACCTAAACGTCTCCTTTTCCTATTCTGAGTCGATTCTGCATGCTTTAAGTGTGTTTGGTGGTTCAGAACCATCAAAAAACGTTGAAATATAGTTCAAATTCAATAAAAATCGACAAAAATACAGTTTCTAGCTAAAATTTGATGGTTTCGTTGCACTCTCCGAGCCCGTAGGGTATCTGATTGGCTTAAAAGTACAAGAAAACACTTCAAAAGTGACGTTTCTGAAGAATTTTAACAGTTTTCTTGTATCTACGAACGCCAGAATGCATAAAATTGACCTAAACGTCTCCTTTTCCTATTCTGAGTCGATTCTGCATGCTTTAAGTGTGTTTGGTGGCTCAGAACCATCAAAAAACGTTGAAATATAGTTCAAATTCAATAAAAATCGACAAAAATACAGTTTCTAGCTAAAATTTGATGGTTTCGTTGCACTTTCCGAGCCCGTAGGGTATCTGATTGGCTTAAAAGTACAAGAAAACACTTCAAAAGTGACGTTTCTGAAGAATTTTAACAGTTTTCTTGTATCTACGAACGCCAGAATGCATAAAATTGACCTAAACGTCTCCTTTTCCTATTCTGAGTCGATTCTGCATGCTTTAAGTGTGTTTGGTGGCTCAGAACCATCAAAAAACTTTGAAATATAGTTCAAATTCAATAAAAATCGACAAAAATACAGTTTCTAGCTAAAATTTGATGGTTTCGTTGCACTTTCCGAGCCCATAGGGTATCTGATTGGCTTAAAAGTACAAGAAAACACTTCAAAAGTGACGTTTCTGAAGAATTTTAACAGTTTTCTTGTATCTACGAACGCCAGAATGCATAAAATTGACCTAAACGTCTCCTTTTCCTATTCTGAGTCGATTCTGCATGCTTTAAGTGTGTTTGGTGGCTCAGAACCATCAAAAAACGTTGAAATATAGTTCAAATTCAATAAAAATCGACAAAAATACAGTTTCTAGCTAAAATTTGATGGTTTCGTTGCACTTTCCGAGCCCGTAGGGTATCTGATTGGCTTAAAAGTACAAGAAAACACTTCAAAAGTGACGTTTCTGAAGAATTTTAACAGTTTTCTTGTATCTACGAACGCCAGAATGCATAAAATTTACCTAAACGTCTCCTTTTCCTATTCTGAGTCGATTCTGCATGCTTTAAGTGTGTTTGGTGGCTCAGAACCATCAAAAAACGTTGAAATATAGTTCAAATTCAATAAAAATCGACAAAAATACAGTTTCTAGCTAAAATTTGATGGTTTCGTTGCACTTTCCGAGCCCGTAGGGTATCTGATTGGCTTAAAAGTACAAGAAAACACTTCAAAAGTGACGTTTCTGAAGAATTTTAACAGTTTTCTTGTATCTACGAACGCCAGAATGCATAAAATTGACCTAAACGTCTCCTTTTCCTATTCTGAGTCGATTCTGCATGCTTTAAGTGTGTTTGGTGGCTCAGAACCATCAAAAAACGTTGAAATATAGTTCAAATTCAATAAAAATCGACAAAAATACAGTTTCTAGCTAAAATTTGATGGTTTCGTTGCACTTTCCGAGCCCGTAGGGTATCTGATTGGCTTAAAAGTACAAGAAAACACTTCAAAAGTGACGTTTCTGAAGAATTTTAACAGTTTTCTTGTATCTACGAACGCCAGAATGCATAAAATTGACCTAAACGTCTCCTTTTCCTATTCTGAGTCGATTCTGCATGCTTTAAGTGTGTTTGGTGGCTCAGAACCATCAAAAAACGTTGAAATATAGTTCAAATTCAATAAAAATCGACAAAAATACAGTTTCTAGCTAAAATTTGATGGTTTCGTTGCACTTTCCGAGCCCGTAGGGTATCTGATTGGCTTAAAAGTACAAGAAAACACTTCAAAAGTGACGTTTCTGAAGAATTTTAACAGTTTTCTTGTATCTACGAACGCCAGAATGCATAAAATTGACCTAAACGTCTCCTTTTCCTATTCTGAGTCGATTCTGCATGCTTTAAGTGTGTTTGGTGGCTCAGAACCATCAAAAAACGTTGAAATATAGTTCAAATTCAATAAAAATCGACAAAAATACAGTTTCTAGCTAAAATTTGATGGTTTCGTTGCACTTTCCGAGCCCGTAGGGTATCTGATTGGCTTAAAAGTACAAGAAAACACTTCAAAAGTGACGTTTCTGAAGAATTTTAACAGTTTTCTTGTATCTACGAACGCCAGAATGCATAAAATTGACCTAAACGTCTCCTTTTCCTATTCTGAGTCGATTCTGCATGCTTCAAGTGTGTTTGGTGGCTCAGAACCATCAAAAAACGTTGAAATATAGTTCAAATTCAATAAAAATCGACAAAAATACAGTTTTTAGCTAAAATTTGATGGTTTCGTTGCACTTTCCGAGCCCGTAGGGTATCTGATTGGCTTAAAAGTACAAGAAAACACTTCAAAAGTGACGTTTCTGAAGAATTTTAACAGTTTTCTTGTATCTACGAACGCCAGAATGCATAAAATTGACCTAAACGTCTCCTTTTCCTATTCTGAGTCGATTCTGCATGCTTTAAATGTGTTTGGTGGCTCAGAACCATCAAAAAACGTTGAAATATAGTTCAAATTCAATAAAAATCGACAAAAATACAGTTTCTAGCTAAAATTTTATGGTTTCGTTGCACTTTCCGAGCCCGTAGGGTATCTGATTGGCTTAAAAGTACAAGAAAACACTTCAAAAGTGACGTTTCTGAAGAATTTTAACAGTTTTCTTGTATCTACGAACGCCAGAATGCATAAAATTGACCTAAACGTCTCCTTTTCCTATTCTGAGTCGATTCTGCATGCTTTAAGTGTGTTTGGTGGCTCAGAACCATCAAAAAACCTTGAAATATAGTTCAAATTCAATAAAAATCGACAAAAATACAGTTTCTAGCTAAAATTTGATGGTTTCGTTGCACTTTCCGAGCCCGTAGGATATCTGATTGGCTTAAAAGTACAAGAAAACACTTCAAAAGTGACGTTTCTGAAGAATTTTAACAGTTTTCTTGTATCTACGAACGCCAGAATGCATAAAATTGACCTAAACGTCTCCTTTTCCTATTCTGAGTCGATTCTGCATGCTTTAAGTGTGTTTGGTGGCTCAGAACCATCAAAAAACGTTGAAATATAGTTCAAATTCAATAAAAATCGACAAAAATACAGTTTCTAGCTAAAATTTGATGGTTTCGTTGCACTTTCCGAGCCCGTAGGGTATCTGATTGGCTTAAAAGTACAAGAAAACACTTCAAAAGTGACGTTTCTGAAGAATTTTAACAGTTTTCTTGTATCTACGAACGCCAGAATGCATAAAATTGACCTAAACGTCTCCTTTTCCTATTCTGAGTCGATTCTGCATGCTTTAAGTGTGTTTGGTGGCTCAGAACCATCAAAAAACGTTGAAATATAGTTCAAATTCAATAAAAATCGACAAAAATACAGTTTCTAGCTAAAATTTGATGGTTTCGTTGCACTTTCCGAGCCCGTAGGGTATCTGATTGGCTTAAGAGTACAAGAAAACACTTCAAAAGTGACGTTTCTGAAGAATTTTAACAGTTTTCTTGTATCTACGAACGCCAGAATGCATAAAATTGACCTAAACGTCTCCTTTTCCTATTCTGAGTCGATTCTGCATGCTTTAAGTGTGTTTGGTGGCTCAGAACCATCAAAAAACGTTGAAATATAGTTCAAATTCAATAAAAATCGACAAAAATTTTTCTAAAATCTTCGAAAGAGTCATTTATAACCAAATTTATTTTGATATAAAGGAGCACATCTCAGTTTATCAACATGGTTTTACCCCTGGTAGATCTACTCTAACGAATCTAGTATGTATGTCTCAATATATTGCGGACGTGCTCGACAATATGGGTCAATTAGATATTATATATTTGGATATGTCTAAGGCCTTTGACAAACTTAATCACAGGACCTTGCTGGAAAAACTATCGAATTTTGGTTTCTCGCAGAGGCTGCTTGAGTTTTTTGCATCTTATTTATCCTCTCGTAGGAACTTTGTTCACTACAATGGTTTCAAGTCTAGTTGCTATATTGCTACGTCTGGTGTTCCACAAGGATCCATTCTTGGGCCTCTTTTGTTTTTAATATATATTAATGATTTAGTTGATGTCATTGAAAATTCTAAAGTACTCATATTTGCGGACGATGTTAAAATTTTTCGTACAATAGTTGATGTGGATGACTGTGTTAAAATTCAGAGCGATATGAACAAGCTGCAATTCTGGTCTGAGCTTAATGGAATTCCGCTAAATAGAAATAAATGTGTAGCAATGACTTTTACGCTCTGTGCTAAAAAGTTTGTTTACGATTATAGTATTGATGGCACTGCTGTTCAGCGATCCACTACTGTGAAGGACCTCGGGGTGATATATGATTGTCAATTCAACTTTAAAGACCACGTAGATTGCATTGTTTCAAAAGCTAGGAAATTAATGGGCTTCATTATCAGGAACTGTAAAGAATTTAATATTACGTCTCTTACGGCACTTTTTAACGCCTTAGTAAGATCTAGGTTGGAATATTGCTCCTTGGCCTGGTTCCCTTATTACCAAAATCAGATCTTATCTCTAGAAAAAATTCAGCGGAAATTTTTGAAATATCTATATTTCAAAGAAGAGAAAAGGTGGCCAGATAGAAACCAAGCACAGACTGCACTTTTAGCCAAATTTAATTACAGTTCACTTGAGTGTAGGCGTATAAGTTTTGCCATTCAATTTGCATACAAGATTTTTAATAATTTAATAATTTGTCGTGAACTATTGCAAAGAATAAACATTTACGTGCCTAGATTTAATTGTAGATACTCGGTTACCATTTACAATAAAACGCCACGAACTAATATTGGACGTAAAGCCCCGCTATATGTTATAAGTTATTATTTGAATAAATTTGAAAAAATGAGTAAGTGTGACATTTTTCACTGTTCTTTAAGACAACTTAAACGTGAAACATTAGACACGTTTTCCTTAAGCGAATTACAACGTAATGTAAGTTAATTTCAGTAGTGTTAGATTCCGGTGTTTAGTATTTTAATTTTGTTTTAATAGTTCTTTATATTGTTTTAGAAATTGTTTTAGTGTTTTAGTAGTTTTTTTAGTTTTTTACATTTTTGTGCATTGTTGTTTATGAATATGCATAGTTTTAGTTTTAGTAGTACATATTATAATTTTGTTATAACATTTTGTCCTGTAATTGGAATATTTTGTTCTGTTGGGCAAATAAATATATATTATTATTATTATTATTATTAAAAATACAGTTTCTAGCTAAAATTTGATGGTTTCGTTGCACTTTCCGAGCCCGTAGGGTATCTGATTGGCTTAAAAGTACAAGAAAACACTTCAAAAGTGACGTTTCAGAAGAATTTTAACAGTTTTCTTGTATCTACGAACGCCAGAATGCATAAAATTGACCTAAACGTCTCCTTTTCCTATTCTGAGTCGATTCTGCATGCTTTAAGTGTGTTTGGTGGCTCAGAACCATCAAAAAACGTTGAAATATAGTTCAAATTCAATAAAAATCGACAAAAATACAGTTTCTAGCTAAAATTTGATGGTTTCGTTGCACTTTCCGAGCCCGTAGGGTATCTGATTGGCTTAAAAGTACAAGAAAACACTTCAAAAGTGACGTTTCTGAAGAATTTTAACAGTTTTCTTGTATCTACGAACGCCAGAATGCATAAAATTGACCTAAACGTCTCCTTTTCCTATTCTGAGTCGATTCTGCATGCTTTAAGTGTGTTTGGTGGTTCAGAACCATCAAAAAACGTTGAAATATAGTTCAAATTCAATAAAAATCGACAAAAATACAGTTTCTAGCTAAAATTTGATGGTTTCGTTGCACTTTCCGAGCCCGTAGGGTATCTGATTGGCTTAAAAGTACAAGAAAACACTTCAAAAGTGACGTTTCTGAAGAATTTTAACAGTTTTCTTGTATCTACGAACGCCAGAATGCATAAAATTGACCTAAACGTCCCCTTTTCCTATTTTGAGTCGATTCTGCATGCTTTAAATGTGTTTGGTGGCTCAGAACCATCAAAAAACGTTGAAATATAGTTCAAATTCAATAAAAATCGACAAAAATACAGTTTCTAGCTAAAATTTGATGGTTTCGTTGCACTTTCCGAGCCCGTAGGGTATCTGATTGGCTTAAAAGTACAAGAAAACACTTCAAAAGTGACGTTTCTGAAGAATTTTAACAGTTTTCTTGTGTCTACGAACGCCAGAATGCATAAAATTGACCTGAACGTCTCCTTTTCCTATTCTGAGTCGATTCTGCATGCTTTAAGTGTGTTTGGTGGCTCAGAACCATCAAAAAACGTTGAAATATAGTTCAAATTCAATAAAAATCGACAAAAATACAGTTTCTAGCTAAAATTTGATGGTTTCGTTGCACTTTCCGAGCCCGTAGGGTATCTGATTGGCTTAAAAGTACAAGAAAACACTTCAAAAGTGACGTTTCTGAAGAATTTTAACAGTTTTCTTGTATCTACGAACGCCAGAATGAATAAAATTGACCTAAACGTCTCCTTTTCCTATTCTGAGTCGATTCTGCATGCTTTAAGTGTGTTTGGTGGCTCAGAACCATCAAAAAACGTTGAAATGTAGTTCAAATTCAATAAAAATCGACAAAAATACAGTTTCTAGCTAAAATTTGATGGTTTCGTTGCACTTTCCGAGCCCGTAGGGTATCTGATTGGCTTAAAAGTACAAGAAAACACTTCAAAAGTGACGTTTCTGAAGAATTTTAACAGTTTTCTTGTATCTACGAACGCCAGAATGCATAAAATTGACCTAAACGTCTCCTTTTCCTATTCTGAGTCGATTCTGCATGCTTTAAGTGTGTTTGGTGGCTCAGAACCATCAAAAAACGTTGAAATATAGTTCAAATTCAATAAAAATCGACAAAAATACAGTTTCTAGCTAAAATTTGATGGTTTCGTTGCACTTTCCGAGCCCGTAGGGTATCTGATTGGCTTAAAAGTACAAGAAAACACTTCAAAAGTGACGTTTCTGAAGAATTTTAACAGTTTTCTTGTATCTACGAACGCCAGAATGCATAAATTTGACCTAAACGTCTCCTTTTCCTATTCTGAGTCGATTCTGCATGCTTTAAGTGTGTTTGGTGGCTCAGAACCATCAAAAAACGTTGAAATATAGTTCAAATTCAATAAAAATCGACAAAAATACAGTTTCTAGCTAAAATTTGATGGTTTCGTTGCACTTTCCGAGCCCGTAGGGTATCTGATTGGCTTAAAAGTACAAGAAAACACTTCAAAAGCGACGTTTCTGAAGAATTTTAACAGTTTTCTTGTATCTACGAACGCCAGAATGCATAAAATTGACCTAAACGTCTCCTTTTCCTATTCTGAGTCGATTCTGCATGCTTTAAGTGTGTTTGGTGGCTCAGAACCATCAAAAAACGTTGAAATATAGTTCAAATTCAATAAAAATCGACAAAAATACAGTTTCTAGCTAAAATTTGATGGTTTCGTTGCACTTTCCGAGCCCGTAGGGTATCTGATTGGCTTAAAAGTACAAGAAAACACTTCAAAAGTGACGTTTCTGAAGAATTTTAACAGTTTTCTTGTATCTACGAACGCCAGAATGCATAAAATTGACCTAAACGTCTCCTTTTCCTATTCTGAGTCGATTCTGCATGCTTTAAGTGTGTTTGGTGGCTCAGAACCATCAAAAAACGTTGAAATATAGTTCAAATTCAATAAAAATCGACAAAAATACAGTTTCTAGCTAAAATTTGATGGTTTCGTTGCACTTTCCGAGCCCGTTGGGTATCTGATTGGCTTAAAAGTACAAGAAAACACTTCAAAAGTGACGTTTCTGAAGAATTTTAACAGTTTTCTTGTATCTACGAACGCCAGAATGCATAAAATTGACCTAAACGTCTCCTTTTCCTATTCTGAGTCGATTCTGCATGCTTTAAGTGTGTTTGGTGGCTCAGAACCATCAAAAAACGTTGAAATATAGTTCAAATTCAATAAAAATCGACAAAAATACAGTTTCTAGCTAAAATTTGATGGTTTCGTTGCACTTTCCGAGCCCGTAGGGTATCTGATTGGCTTAAAAGTACAAGAAAACACTTCAAAAGTGACGTTTCTGAAGAATTTTAACAGTTTTCTTGTATCTACGAACGCCAGAATGCATAAAATTGACCTAAACGTCTCCTTTTCCTATTCTGAGTCGATTCTGCATGCTTTAAGTGTGTTTGGTGGCTCAGAACCATCAAAAAACGTTGAAATATAGTTCAAATTCAATAAAAATCGACAAAAATACAGTTTCTAGCTAAAATTTGATGGTTTCGTTGCACTTTCCGAGCCCGTAGGATATCTGATTGGCTTAAAAGTACAAGAAAACACTTCAAAAGTGACGTTTCTGAAGAATTTTAACAGTTTTCTTGTATCTACGAACGCCAGAATGCATAGAATTGACCTAAACGTCTCCTTTTCCTATTCTGAGTCGATTCTGCATGCTTTAAGTGTGTTTGGTGGCTCAGAACCATCAAAAAACGTTGAAATATAGTTCAAATTCAATAAAAATCGACAAAAATACAGTTTCTAGCTAAAATTTGATGGTTTCGTTGCACTTTCCGAGCCCGTAGGGTATCTGATTGGCTTAAAAGTACAAGAAAACACTTCAAAAGTGACGTTTCTGAAGAATTTTAACAGTTTTCTTGTATCTACGAACGCCAGAATGCATAAAATTGACCTAAACGTCTCCTTTTCCTATTCTGAGTCGATTCTGCATGCTTTAAGTGTGTTTGGTGGCTCAGAACCATCAAAAAACGTTGAAATATAGTTCAAATTCAATAAAAATCGACAAAAATACAGTTTCTAGCTAAAATTTGATGGTTTCGTTGCACTTTCCGAGCCCGTTGGGTATCTGATTGGCTTAAAAGTACAAGAAAACACTTCAAAAGTGACGTTTCTGAAGAATTTTAACAGTTTTCTTGTATCTACGAACGCCAGAATGCATAAAATTGACCTAAACGTCTCCTTTTCCTATTCTGAGTCGATTCTGCATGCTTTAAGTGTGTTTGGTGGCTCAGAACCATCAAAAAACGTTGAAATATAGTTCAAATTCAATAAAAATCGACAAAAATACAGTTTCTAGCTAAAATTTGATGGTTTCGTTGCACTTTCCGAGCCCGTAGGGTATCTGATTGGCTTAAAAGTACAAGAAAACACTTCAAAAGTGACGTTTCTGAAGAATTTTAACAGTTTTCTTGTATCTACGAACGCCAGAATGCATAAAATTGACCTAAACGTCTCCTTTTCCTATTCTGAGTCGATTCTGCATGCTTTAAGTGTGTTTGGTGGCTCAGAACCATCAAAAAACGTTGAAATATAGTTCAAATTCAATAAAAATCGACAAAAATACAGTTTCTAGCTAAAATTTGATGGTTTCGTTGCACTTTCCGAGCCCGTAGGGTATCTGATTGGCTTAAAAGTACAAGAAAACACTTCAAAAGTGACGTTTCTGAAGAATTTTAACAGTTTTCTTGTATCTACGAACGCCAGAATGCATAAAATTGACCTAAACGTCTCCTTTTCCTATTCTGAGTCGATTCTGCATGCTTTAAGTGTGTTTGGTGGCTCAGAACCATCAAAAAACGTTGAAATATAGTTCAAATTCAATAAAAATCGACAAAAATACAGTTTCTAGCTAAAATTTGATGGTTTCGTTGCACTTTCCGAGCCCGTAGGGTATCTGATTGGCTTAAAAGTACAAGAAAACACTTCAAAAGTGACGTTTCTGAAGAATTTTAACAGTTTTCTTGTATCTACGAACGCCAGAATGCATAAAATTGACCTAAACGTCTCCTTTTCCTATTCAGAGTCGATTCTGCATGCTTTAAGTGTGTTTGGTGGCTCAGAACCATCAAAAAACGTTGAAATATAGTTCAAATTCAATAAAAATCGACAAAAATACAGTTTCTAGCTAAAATTTGATGGTTTCGTTGCACTTTCCGGGCCCGTAGGGTATCTGATTGGCTTAAAAGTACAAGAAAACACTTCAAAAGTGACGTTTCTGAAGAATTTTAACAGTTTTCTTGTATCTACGAACCCCAGAATGCATAAAATTGACCTAAACGTCTCCTTTTCCTATTCTGAGTCGATTCTGCATGCTTTAAGTGTGTTTGGTGGCTCAGAACCATCAAAAAACGTTGAAATATAGTTCAAATTCAATAAAAATCGACAAAAATACAGTTTCTAGCTAAAATTTGATGGTTTCGTTGCACTTTCCGAGCCCATAGGGTATCTGATTGGCTTAAAAGTACAAGAAAACACTTCAAAAGTGACGTTTCTGAAGAATTTTAACATTTTTCTTGTATCTACGAACGCCAGAATGCATAAAATTGACCTAAACGTCTCCTTTTCCTATTCTGAGTCGATTCTGCATGCTTTAAGTGTGTTTGGTGGCTCAGAACCAACAAAAAACGTTGAAATATAGTTCAAATTCAATAAAAAATCGACAAAAATACTGTTTCTAGCTAGAAATTGATGGTTTCGTTGCCCTTTCCGAGCCCGTCGGGTATCTGATTGGCTTAAAAGTACAAGAAAACACTTCAAAAGTGACGTTTCTGAAGAATTTAAACAGTTTTCTTGTATCTACGAACGCCAGAATGCATAAAAATGACCTAAACGTCTCCTTTTCCTATTCTGAGTCGATTCTGCATGCTTTAAGTGTGTTTGGTGGCTCAGAACCATCAAAAAACGTTGAAATATAGTTCAAATTCAATAAAAATCGACAAAAATACAGTTTCTAGCTAAAATTTGATGGTTTCGTTGCACTTTCCGAGCCCGTAGGGTATCTGATTGGCTTAAAAGTACAAGAAAACACTTCAAAAGTGACGTTTCTGAAGAATTTTAACAGTTTTCTTGTATCTACGAACGCCAGAATGCATTAAATTGACCTAAACGTCTCCTTTTCCTATTCTGAGTCGATTCTGCATGCTTTAAGTGTGTTTGGTGGCTCAGAACCATCAAAAAACGTTGAAATATAGTTCAAATTCAATAAAAATCGACAAAAATACAGTTTCTAGCTAAAATTTGATGGTTTCGTTGCACTTTCCGAGCCCGTAGGGTATCTGATTGGCTTAAAAGTACAAGAAAATACTTCAAAAGTGACGTTTCTGAAGAATTTTAACAGTTTTCTTGTATCTACGAACGCCAGAATGCATAAAAATGACCTAAACGTCTCCTTTTCCTATTCTGAGTCGATTCTGCATGCTTTAAGTGTGTTTGGTGGCTCAGAACCATCAAAAAACGTTGAAATATAGTTCAAATTCAATAAAAATCGACAAAAATACAGTTTCTAGCTAAAATTTGATGGTTTCGTTGCACTTTCCGAGCCCGTAGGGTATCTGATTGGCTTAAAAGTACAAGAAAACACTTCAAAAGTGACGTTTCTGAAGAATTTTAACAGTTTTCTTGTATCTACGAACGCCAGAATGCATTAAATTGACCTAAACGTCTCCTTTTCCTATTCTGAGTCGATTCTGCATGCTTTAAGTGTGTTTGGTGGCTCAGAACCATCAAAAAACGTTGAAATATAGTTCAAATTCAATAAAAATCGACAAAAATACAGTTTCTAGCTAAAATTTGATGGTTTCGTTGCACTTTCCGAGCCCGTAGGGTATCTGATTGGCTTAAAAGTACAAGAAAACACTTCAAAAGTGACGTTTCTGAAGAATTTTAACAGTTTTCTTGTATCTACGAACGCCAGAATGCATAAAATTGACCTAAACGTCTCCTTTTCCTATTCTGAGTCGATTCTGCATGCTTTAAGTGTGTTTGGTGGCTCAGAACCATCAAAAAACGTTGAAATATAGTTCAAATTCAATAAAAATCGACTAAAATACAGTTTCTAGCTAAAATTTGATGGTTTCGTTGCACTTTCCGAGCCCGTAGGGTATCTGATTGGCTTAAAAGTACAAGAAAACACTTCAAAAGTGACGTTTCTGAAGAATTTTAACAGTTTTCTTGTATCTACGAACGCCAGAATGCATAAAATTGACCTAAACGTCTCCTTTTCCTATTCTGAGTCGATTCTGCATGCTTTAAGTGTGTTTGGTGGCTCAGAACCATCAAAAAACGTTGAAATATAGTTCAAATTCAATAAAAATCGACAAAAATACAGTTTCTAGCTAAAATTTGATGGTTTCGTTGCACTTTCCGAGCCCGTAGGGTATCTGATTGGCTTAAAAGTACAAGAAAACACTTCAAAAGTGACGTTTCTGAAGAATTTTAACAGTTTTCTTGTATCTACGAACGCCAGAATGCATAAAATTGACCTAAACGTCTCCTTTTCCTATTCTGAGTCGATTCTGCATGCTTTAAGTGTGTTTGGTGGCTCAGAACCATCAAAAAACGTTGAAATATAGTTCAAATTCAATAAAAATCGACAAAAATACAGTTTCTAGCTAAAATTTGATGGTTTCGTTGCACTTTCCGAGCCAGTAGGGTATCTGATTGGCTTAAAAGTACAAGAAAACACTTCAAAAGTGACGTTTCTGAAGAATTTTAACAGTTTTCTTGTATCTACGAACGCCAGAATGCATAAAATTGACCTAAACGTCTCCTTTTCCTATTCTGAGTCGATTCTGCATGCTTTAAGTGTGTTTGGTGGCTCAGAACCATCAAAAAACGTTGAAATATAGTTCAAATTCAATAAAAATCGACAAAAATACAGTTTCTAGCTAAAATTTGATGGTTTCGTTGCACTTTCCGAGCCCGTAGGGTATCTGATTGGCTTAAAAGTACAAGAAAACACTTCAAAAGTGACGTTTCTGAAGAATTTTAACAGTTTTCTTGTATCTACGAACGCCAGAATGCATTAAATTGACCTAAACGTCTCCTTTTCCTATTCTGAGTCGATTCTGCATGCTTTAAGTGTGTTTGGTGGCTCAGAACCATCAAAAAACGTTGAAATATAGTTCAAATTCAATAAAAATCGACAAAAATACAGTTTCTAGCTAAAATTTGATGGTTTCGTTGCACTTTCCGAGCCCGTAGGGTATCTGATTGGCTTAAAAGTACAAGAAAATACTTCAAAAGTGACGTTTCTGAAGAATTTTAACAGTTTTCTTGTATCTACGAACGCCAGAATGCATAAAAATGACCTAAACGTCTCCTTTTCCTATTCTGAGTCGATTCTGCATGCTTTAAGTGTGTTTGGTGGCTCAGAACCATCAAAAAACGTTGAAATATAGTTCAAATTCAATAAAAATCGACAAAAATACAGTTTCTAGCTAAAATTTGATGGTTTCGTTGCACTTTCCGAGCCCGTAGGGTATCTGATTGGCTTAAAAGTACAAGAAAACACTTCAAAAGTGACGTTTCTGAAGAATTTTAACAGTTTTCTTGTATCTACGAACGCCAGAATGCATTAAATTGACCTAAACGTCTCCTTTTCCTATTCTGAGTCGATTCTGCATGCTTTAAGTGTGTTTGGTGGCTCAGAACCATCAAAAAACGTTGAAATATAGTTCAAATTCAATAAAAATCGACAAAAATACAGTTTCTAGCTAAAATTTGATGGTTTCGTTGCACTTTCCGAGCCCGTAGGGTATCTGATTGGCTTAAAAGTACAAGAAAACACTTCAAAAGTGACGTTTCTGAAGAATTTTAACAGTTTTCTTGTATCTACGAACGCCAGAATGCATAAAATTGACCTAAACGTCTCCTTTTCCTATTCTGAGTCGATTCTGCATGCTTTAAGTGTGTTTGGTGGCTCAGAACCATCAAAAAACGTTGAAATATAGTTCAAATTCAATAAAAATCGACTAAAATACAGTTTCTAGCTAAAATTTGATGGTTTCGTTGCACTTTCCGAGCCCGTAGGGTATCTGATTGGCTTAAAAGTACAAGAAAACACTTCAAAAGTGACGTTTCTGAAGAATTTTAACAGTTTTCTTGTATCTACGAACGCCAGAATGCATAAAATTGACCTAAACGTCTCCTTTTCCTATTCTGAGTCGATTCTGCATGCTTTAAGTGTGTTTGGTGGCTCAGAACCATCAAAAAACGTTGAAATATAGTTCAAATTCAATAAAAATCGACAAAAATACAGTTTCTAGCTAAAATTTGATGGTTTCGTTGCACTTTCCGAGCCCGTAGGGTATCTGATTGGCTTAAAAGTACAAGAAAACACTTCAAAAGTGACGTTTCTGAAGAATTTTAACAGTTTTCTTGTATCTACGAACGCCAGAATGCATAAAATTGACCTAAACGTCTCCTTTTCCTATTCTGAGTCGATTCTGCATGCTTTAAGTGTGTTTGGTGGCTCAGAACCATCAAAAAACGTTGAAATATAGTTCAAATTCAATAAAAATCGACAAAAATACAGTTTCTAGCTAAAATTTGATGGTTTCGTTGCACTTTCCGAGCCAGTAGGGTATCTGATTGGCTTAAAAGTACAAGAAAACACTTCAAAAGTGACGTTTCTGAAGAATTTTAACAGTTTTCTTGTATCTACGAACGCCAGAATGCATAAAATTGACCTAAACGTCTCCTTTTCCTATTCTGAGTCGATTCTGCATGCTTTAAGTGTGTTTGGTGGCTCAGAACCATCAAAAAACGTTGAAATATAGTTCAAATTCAATAAAAATCGACAAAAATACAGTTTCTAGCTAAAATTTGATGGTTTCGTTGCACTTTCCGAGCCCGTAGGATATCTGATTGGCTTAAAAGTACAAGAAAACACTTCAAAAGTGACGTTTCTGAAGAATTTTAACAGTTTTCTTGTATCTACGAACGCCAGAATGCATAAAATTGACCTAAACGTCTCCTTTTCCTATTCTGAGTCGATTCTGCATGCTTTAAGTGTGTTTGGTGGCTCAGAACCACCAAAAAACGTTGAAATATAGTTCAAATTCAATAAAAATCGACAAAAATACAGTTTCTAGCTAAAATTTGATGGTTTCGTTGCACTTTCCGAGCCCGTAGGGTATCTGATTGGCTTAAAAGTACAAGAAAACACTTCAAAAGTGACGTTTCTGAAGAATTTTAACAGTTTTCTTGTATCTACGAACGCCAGAATGCATAAAATTGACCTAAACGTCTCCTTTTCCTATTCTGAGTCGATTCTGCATGCTTTAAGTGTGTTTGGTGGCTCAGAACCATCAAAAAACGTTGAAATATAGTTCAAATTCAATAAAAATCGACAAAAATACAGTTTCTAGCTAAAATTTGATGGTTTCGTTGCACTTTCCGAGCCCGTAGGGTATCTGATTGGCTTAAAAGTACAAGAAAATACTTCAAAAGTGACGTTTCTGAAGAATTTTAACAGTTTTCTTGTATCTACGAACGCCAGAATGCATAAAATTGACCTAAACGTCTCCTTTTCCTATTCTGAGTCGATTCTGCATGCTTTAAGTGTGTTTGGTGGCTCAGAACCATCAAAAAACGTTGAAATATAGTTCAAATTCAATAAAAATCGACAAAAATACAGTTTCTAGCTAAAATTTGATGGTTTCGTTGCACTTTCCGAGCCCGTTGGGTATCTGATTGGCTTAAAAGTACAAGAAAACACTTCAAAAGTGACGTTTCTGAAGAATTTTAACAGTTTTCTTGTATCTACGAACGCCAGAATGCATAAAATTGACCTAAACGTCTCCTTTTCCTATTCTGAGTCGATTCTGCATGCTTTAAGTGTGTTTGGTGGCTCAGAACCATCAAAAAACGTTGAAATATAGTTCAAATTCAATAAAAATCGACAAAAATACAGTTTCTAGCTAAAATTTGATGGTTTCGTTGCACTTTCCGAGCCCGTAGGGTATCTGATTGGCTTAAAAGTACAAGAAAACACTTCAAAAGTGACGTTTCTGAAGAATTTTAACAGTTTTCTTGTATCTACGAACGCCAGAATGCATAAAATTGACCTAAACGTCTCCTTTTCCTATTCTGAGTCGATTCTGCATGCTTTAAGTGTGTTTGGTGGCTCAGAACCATCAAAAAACGTTGAAATATAGTTCAAATTCAATAAAAATCGACAAAAATACAGTTTCTAGCTAAAATTTGATGGTTTCGTTGCACTTTCGAGCCCGTAGGGTATCTGATTGGCTTAAAAGTACAAGAAAACACTTCAAAAGTGACGTTTCTGAAGAATTTTAACAGTTTTCTTGTATCTACGAACGCCAGAATGCATAAAATTGACCTAAACGTCTCCTTTTCCTATTCTGAGTCGATTCTGCAAGCTTTAAGTGTGTTTGGTGGCTCAAAACCATCAAAAAACGTTGAAATATAGTTCAAATTCAATAAAAATCGACAAAAATACAGTTTCTAGCTAAAATTTGATGGTTTCGTTGCACTTTCCGAGCCCGTAGGGTATCTGATTGGCTTAAAAGTACAAGAAAACACTTCAAAAGTGACGTTTCTGAAGAATTTCAACAGTTTTCTTGTATCTACGAACGCCAGAATGCATAAAATTGACCTAAACGTCTCCTTTTCCTATTCTGAGTCGATTCTGCATGCTTTAAGTGTGTTTGGTGGCTCAGAACCATCAAAAAACGTTGAGATATAGTTCAAATTCAATAAAAATCGACAAAAATACAGTTTCTAGCTAAAATTTGATGGTTTCGTTGCACTTTCCGAGCCCGTAGGGTATCTGATTGGCTTAAAAGTACAAGAAAACACTTCAAAAGTGACGTTTCTGAAGAATTTTAACAGTTTTCTTGTATCTACGAACGCCAGAATGCATAAAATTGACCTAAACGTCTCCTTTTCCTATTCTGAGTCGATTCTGCATGCTTTAAGTGTGTTTGGTGGCTCAGAACCATCAAAAAACGTTGAAATATAGTTCAAATTCAATAAAAATCGACAAAAATACAGTTTCTAGCTAAAATTTGATGGTTTCGTTGCACTTTCCGAGCCCGTAGGGTATCTGATTGGCTTAAAAGTACAAGAAAACACTTCAAAAGTGACGTTTCTGAAGAATTTTAACAGTTTTCTTGTATCTACGAACGCCAGAATGCATAAAATTGACCTAAATGTCTCCTTTTCCTATTCTGAGTCGATTCTGCATGCTTTAAGTGTGTTTGGTGGCTCAGAACCATCAAAAAACGTTGAAATATAGTTCAAATTCAATAAAAATCGACAAAAATACAGTTTCTAGCTAAAATTTGATGGTTTCGTTGCACTTTCCGAGCCCGTAGGGTATCTGATTGGCTTAAAAGTACAAGAAAACACTTCAAAAGTGACGTTTCTGAAGAATTTTAACAGTTTTCTTGTATCTACGAACGCCAGAATGCATAAAATTGACCTAAACGTCTCCTTTTCCTATTCTGAGTCGATTCTGCATGCTTTAAGTGTGTTTGGTGGCTCAGAACCATCAAAAAACGTTGAAATATAGTTCAAATTCAATAAAAATCGACAAAAATACAGTTTCTAGCTAAAATTTGATGGTTTCGTTGCACTTTCCGAGCCCGTAGGGTATCTGATTGGCTTAAAAGTACAAGAAAACACTTCAAAAGTGAAGTTTCTGAAGAATTTTAACAGTTTTCTTGTATCTACGAACGCCAGAATGCATAAAATTGACCTAAACGTCTCCTTTTCCTATTCTGGAGTCGATTCTGCATGCTTTAAGAGTGTTTGGTGGCTCAGAACCATCAAAAAACGTTGAAATATAGTTCAAATTCAATAAAAATCGACAAAAATACAGTTTCTAGCTAAAATTTGATGGTTTCGTTGCACTTTCCGAGCCCGTAGGTTATCTGAGTGGCTTAAAAGTACAAGAAAACACTTCAAAAGTGACGTTTCTGAAGAATTTTAACAGTTTTCTTGTATCTACGAACGCCAGAATGCATAAAATTGACCTAAACGTCTCCTTTTCTTATTCTGAGTCGATTCTGCATGCTTTAAGTGTGTTTGGTGGCTCAGAACCATCAAAAAACGTTGAAATATAGTTCAAATTCAATAAAAATCGACAAAAATACAGTTTCTAGCTAAAATTTGATGGTTTCGTTGCACTTTCCGAGCCCGTAGGGTATCTGAGTGGCTTAAAAGTACAAGAAAACACTTCAAAAGTGACGTTTCTGAAGAATTTTAACAGTTTTCTTGTATCTACGAACGCCAGAATGCATAAAATTGACCTAAACGTCTCCTTTTCCTATTCTGAGTCGATTCTGCATGCTTTAAGTGTGTTTGGTGGCTCAGAACCATCAAAAAACGTTGAAATATAGTTCAAATTCAATAAAAATCGACAAAAATATAGTTTCTAGCTAAAATTTGATGGTTTCGTTGCACTTTCCGAGCCCGTAGGGTATCTGAGTGGCTTAAAAGTACAAGAAAACACTTCAAAAGTGACGTTTCTGAAGAATTTTAACAGTTTTCTTGTATCTACGAACGCCAGAATGCATAAAATTGACCTAAACGTCTCCTTTTCCTATTCTGAGTCGATTCTGCATGCTTTAAGTGTGTTTGGTGGCTCAGAACCATCAAAAAAACGTTGAAATATAGTTCAAATTCAATAAAAATCGACAAAAATACAGTTTCTAGCTAAAATTTGATGGTTTCGTTGCACTTTCCGAGCCCGTAGGGTATCTGAGTGGCTTAAAAGTACAAGAAAACACTTCAAAAGTGACGTTTCTGAAGAATTTTAACAGTTTTCTTGTATCTACGAACGCCAGAATGCATAAAATTGACCTAAACGTCTCCTTTTCCTATTCTGAGTCGATTCTGCATGCTTTAAGTGTGTTTGGTGGCTCAGAACCATCAAAAAACGTTGAAATATAGTTTCTTGTACTTTTAAGCCACTCAGATACCCTACGGGCTCGGAAAGTGCAACGAAACCATCAAATTTTAGCTAGGAACTGTATTTTTGTCGATTTTTATTGAATTTGAACTATATTTCAACGTTTTTTGATGGTTCTGAGCCACCAAACACACTTAAAGCATGCAGAATCGACTCAGAATAGGAAAAGGAGACGTTTAGGTCAATTTTATGCATTCTGGCGTTCGTAGATACAAGAAAACTGTTAAAATTCTTCAGAAACGTCACTTTTGAAGTGTTTTCTTGTACTTTTAAGCCACTCAGATACCCAACGGGCTCGGAAAGTGCAACGAAACCATCAAATTTTAGCTAGAAACTGTATTTTTGCCGATTTTTATTGAATTTGAACTATATTTCAACGTTTTTTGATGGTTCTGAGCCACCAAACACACTTAATGCATGCAGAATCGACTCAGAATAGGAAAAGGAGACGTTTAGGTCAATTTTATGCATTCTGGCGTTCGTAGATACAAGAAAACTGTTAAAATTCTTCAGAAACGTCACTTTTGAAGTGTTTTCTTGTACTTTTAAGCCACTCAGATACCCTACGGGCTCGGAAAGTGCAACGAAACCATCAAATTTTAGCTAGAAACTGTATTTTTGTCGATTTTTATTGAATTTGAACTATATTTCAACGTTTTTTGATGGTTCTGAGCCACCAAACACACTTAAAGCATGCAGAATCGACTCAGAATAGGAAAAGGAGACGTTTAGGTCAATTTTATGCATTCTGGCGTTCGTAGATACAAGAAAACTGTTAAAATTCTTCAGAAACGTCACTTTTGAAGTGTTTTCTTGTACTTTTAAGCCACTCAGATACCCTACGGGCTCGGAAAGTGCAACGAAACCATCAAATTTTAGCTAGAAACTGTATTTTTGTCGATTTTTATTGAATTTGAACTATATTTCAACGTTTTTTGATGGTTCTGAGCCACCAAACACACTTAAAGCATGCAGAATCGACTCAGAATAGGAAAAGGAGACGTTTAGGTCAATTTTATGCATTCTGGCGTTCGTAGATACAAGAAAACTGTTAAAATTCTTCAGAAACGTCACTTTTGAAGTGTTTTCTTGTACTTTTAAGCCACTCAGATACCCTACGGGCTCGGAAAGTGCAACGAAACCATCAAATTTTAGCTAGAAACTGTATTTTTGTCGATTTTTATTGAATTTGAACTATATTTCAACGTTTTTTGATGGTTCTGAGCCACCAAACACACTTAAAGCATGCAGAATCGACTCAGAATAGGAAAAGGAGACGTTTAGGTCAATTTTATGCATTCTGGCGTTCGTAGATACAAGAAAACTGTTAAAATTCTTCAGAAACGTCACTTTTGAAGTGTTTTCTTGTACTTTTAAGCCACTCAGATTCCCTACGGGCTCGGAAAGTGCAACGAAACCATCAAATTTTAGCTAGAAACTGTATTTTTGTCGATTTTTATTGAATTTGAACTATATTTCAACGTTTTTTGATGGTTCTGAGCCACCAAACACACTTAAAGCATGCAGAATCGACTCAGAATAGGAAAAGGAGACGTTTAGGTCAATTTTATGCATTCTGGCGTTCGTAGATACAAGAAAACTGTTAAAATTCTTCAGAAACGTCACTTTTGAAGTGTTTTCTTGTAATTTTAAGCCACTCAGATACCCAACGGGCTCGGAAAGTGCAACGAAACCATCAAATTTTAGCTAGAAACTGTATTTTTGTCGATTTTTATTGAATTTGAACTATATTTCCACGTTTTTTGATGGTTCTGAGCCACCAAACACACTTAAAGCATGCAGAATCGACTCAGAATAGGAAAAGGAGACGTTTAGGTCAATTTTATGCATTCTGGCGTTCGTAGATGCAAGAAAACTGTTAAAATTCTTCAGAAACGTCACTTTTGAAGTGTTTTCTTGTACTTTTAAGCCACTCAGATACCCTACGGGCTCGGAAAGTGCAACGAAACCATCAAATTTTAGCTAGAAACTGTATTTTTGTCGATTTTTATTGAATTTGAACTATATTTCAACGTTTTTTGATGGTTCTGAGCCACCAAACACACTTAAAGCATGCAGAATCGACTCAGAATAGGAAAAGGAGACGTTTAGGTCAATTTTATGCATTCTGGCGTTCGTAGATACAAGAAAACTGTTAAAATTCTTCAGAAACGTCACTTTTGAAGTGTTTTCTTGTACTTTTAAGCCACTCAGATACCCTACGGGCTCGGAAAGTGCAACGAAACCATCAAATTTTAGCTAGAAACTGTATTTTTGTCGATTTTTATTGAATTTGAACTATATTTCAACGTTTTTTGATGGTTCTGAGCCACCAAACACACTTAAAGCATGCAGAATCGACTCAGAATAGGAAAAGGAGACGTTTAGGTCAATTTTATGCATTCTGGCGTTCGTAGATACAAGAAAACTGTTAAAATTCTTCAGAAACGTCACTTTTGAAGTGTTTTCTTGTACTTTTAAGCCACTCAGATACCCAACGGGCTCGGAAAGTGCAACGAAACCATCAAATTTTAGCTAGAAACTGTATTTTTGTCGATTTTTATTGAATTTGAACTATATTTCAACGTTTTTTGATGGTTCTGAGCCACCAAACACACTTAAAGCATGCAGAATCGACTCAGAATAGGAAAAGGAGACGTTTAGGTCAATTTTATGCATTCTGGCGTTCGTAGATACAAGAAAACTGTTAAAATTCTTCAGAAACGTCACTTTTGAAGTGTTTTCTTGTACTTTTAAGGCACTCAGATACCCTACGGGCTCGGAAAGTGCAACGAAACCATCAAATTTTAGCTAGAAACTGTATTTTTGTCGATTTTTATTGAATTTGAACTATATTTCAACGTTTTTTGATGGTTCTGAGCCACCAAACACACTTAAAGCATGCAGAATCGACTCAGAATAGGAAAAGGAGAAGTTTAGGTCAATTTTATGCATTCTGGCGTTCGTAGATACAAGAAAACTGTTAAAATTCTTCAGAAACGTCACTTTTGAAGTGTTTTCTTGTACTTTTAAGCCACTCAGATACCCTACGGGCTCGGAAAGTGCAACGAAACCATCAAATTTTAGCTAGAAACTGTATTTTTGTCGATTTTTATTGAATTTGAACTATATTTCAACGTTTTTTGATGGTTCTGAGCCACCAAACACACTTAAAGCATGCAGAATCGACTCAGAATAGGAAAAGGAGACGTTTAGGTCAATTTTATGCATTCTGGCGTTCGTAGATACAAGAAAACTGTTAAAATTCTTCAGAAACGTCACTTTTGAAGTGTTTTCTTGTACTTTTAAGCCACTCAGATACCCTACGGGCTCGGAAAGTGCAACGAAACCATCAAATTTTAGCTAGAAACTGTATTTTTGTCGATTTTTATTGAATTTGAACTATATTTCAACGTTTTTTGATGGTTCTGAGCCACCAAACACACTTAAAGCATGCAGAATCGACTCAGAATAGGAAAAGGAGACGTTTAGGTCAATTTTATGCATTCTGGCGTTCGTAGATACAAGAAAACTGTTAAAATTATTCAGAAACGTCACTTTTGAAGTGTTTTCTTGTACTTTTCAGCCACTCAGATACCCTACGGGCTCGGAAAGTGCAACGAAACCATCAAATTTTAGCTAGAAACTGTATTTTTGTCGATTTTTATTGAATTTGAACTATATTTCAACGTTTTTTGATGGTTCTGAGCCACCAAACACACTTAAAGCATGCAGAATCGACTCAGAATAGGAAAAGGAGACGTTTAGGTCAATTTTATGCATTCTGGCGTTCGTAGATACAAGAAAACTGTTAAAATTCTTCAGAAACGTCACTTTTGAAATGTTTTCTTGTACTTTTAAGCCACTCAGATACCCTACGGGCTCGGAAAGTGCAACGAAACCATCAAATTTTAGCTAGAAACTGTATTTTTGTCGATTTTTATTGAATTTGAACTATATTTCAACGTTTTTTGATGGTTCTGAGCCACCAAACACACTTAAAGCATGCAGAATCGACTCAGAATAGGAAAAGGAGACGTTTAGGTCAATTTTATGCATTCTGGCGTTCGTAGATACAAGAAAACTGTTAAAATTCTTCAGAAACGTCACTTTTGAAGTGTTTTCTTGTACTTTTAAGCCACTCAGATACCCTACGGGCTCGGAAAGTGCAACGAAACCATCAAATTTTAGCTAGAAACTGTATTTTTGTCGATTTTTATTGAATTTGAACTATATTTCAACGTTTTTTGATGGTTCTGAGCCACCAAACACACTTAAAGCATGCAGAATCGACTCAGAATAGGAAAAGGAGACGTTTAGGTCAATTTTATGCATTCTGGCGTTCGTAGATACAAGAAAACTGTTAAAATTCTTCAGAAACGTCAATTTTGAAGTGTTTTCTTGTACTTTTAAGCCACTCAGATACCCTACGGGCTCGGAAAGTGCAACGAAACCATCAAATTTTAGCTAGAAACTGTATTTTTGTCGATTTTTATTGAATTTGAACTATATTTCAACGTTTTTTGATGGTTCTGAGCCACCAAACACACTTAAAGCATTGAGAATCGACTCAGAATAGGAAAAGGAGACGTTTAGGTCAATTTTATGCATTCTGGCGTTCGTCGATACAAGAAAACTGTTAAAATTCTTCAGAAACGTCACTTTTGAAGTGTTTTCTTTTACTTTTAAGCCACTCAGGTACCCTACGGGCTCGGAAAGTGCAACGAAACCATCAAATTTTAGCTAGAAACTGTATTTTTGTCGATTTTTATTGAATTTGAACTATATTTCAACGTTTTTTGATGGTTCTGAGCCACCAAACACACTTAAAGCATGCAGAATCGACTCAGAATAGGAAAAGGAGACGTTTAGGTCAATTTTATGCATTCTGGCGTTCGTAGATACAAGAAAACTGTTAAAATTCTTCAGAAACGTCACTTTTGAAGTGTTTTCTTGTACTTTTAAGCCACTCAGATACCCTACGGGCTCGGAAAGTGCAACGAAACCATCAAATTTTAGCTAGAAACTGTATTTTTGTCGATTTTTATTGAATTTGAACTATATTTCAACGTTTTTTGATGGTTCTGAGCCACCAAACACACTTAAAGCATGCAGAATCGACTCAGAATAGGAAAAGGAGACGTTTAGGTCAATTTTATGCATTCTGGCGTTCGTAGATACAAGAAAACTGTTAAAATTCTTCAGAAACGTCACTTTTGAAGTGTTTTCTTGTACTTTTAAGCCACTCAGATACCCTACGGCTCGGAAAGTGCAACGAAACCATCAAATTTTAGCTAGAAACTGTATTTTTGTCGATTTTTATTGAATTTGAACTATATTTCAACGTTTTTTGATGGTTCTGAGCCACCAAACACACTTAAAGCATGCAGAATCGACTCAGAATAGGAAAAGGAGACGTTTAGGTCAATTTTATGCATTCTGGCGTTCGTAGATACAAGAAAACTGTTAAAAAAGGAGACGTTTAGGTCAATTTTATGCATTCTGGCGTTCGTAGATACAAGAAAACTGTTAAAATTCTTCAGAAACGTCACTTTTGAAGTGTTTTCTTGTACTTTTAAGCCACTCAGATACCCTACGGGCTCGGAAAGTGCAACGAAACCATCAAATTTTAGCTAGAAACTGTATTTTTGTCGATTTTTATTGAATTTGAACTATATTTCAACGTTTTTTGATGGTTCTGAGCCACCAAACACACTTAAAGCATGCAGAATCGACTCAGAATAGGAAAAGGAGACGTTTAGGTCAATTTTATGCATTCTGGCGTTCGTAGATACAAGAAAACTGTTAAAATTCTTCAGAAACGTCACTTTTGTAGTGTTTTCTTGTACTTTTAAGCCACTCAGATACCCTACGGGCTCGGAAAGTGCAACGAAACCATCAAATTTTAGCTAGAAACTGTATTTTTGTCGATTTTTATTGAATTTGAACTATATTTCAACGTTTTTTGATGGTTCTGAGCCACCAAACACACTTAAAGCATGCAGAATCGACTCAGAATAGGAAAAGGAGACGTTTAGGTCAATTTTATGCATTCTGGCGTTCGTAGATACAAGAAAACTGTTAAAATTCTTCAGAAACGTCACTTTTGAAGTGTTTTCTTGTACTTTTAAGCCACTCAGATACCCTACGGGCTCGGAAAGTGCAACGAAACCATCAAATTTTAGCTAGAAACTGTATTTTTGTCGATTTTTATTGAATTTGAACTATATTTCAACGTTTTTTGATAGTTCTGAGCCACCAAACACACTTAAAGCATGCAGAATCGACTCAGAATAGGAAAAGGAGACGTTTAGGTCAATTTTATGCATTCTGGCGTTCGTAGATACAAGAAAACTGTTAAAATTATTCAGAAACGTCACTTTTGAAGTGTTTTCTTGTACTTTTCAGCCACTCAGATACCCTACGGGCTCGGAAAGTGCAACGAAACCATCAAATTTTAGCTAGAAACTGTATTTTTGTCGATTTTTATTGAATTTGAACTATATTTCAACGTTTTTTGATGGTTCTGAGCCACCAAACACACTTAAAGCATGCAGAATCGACTCAGAATAGGAAAAGGAGACGTTTAGGTCAATTTTATGCATTCTGGCGTTCGTAGATACAAGAAAACTGTTAAAATTCTTCAGAAACGTCACTTTTGAAGTGTTTTCTTGTACTTTTAAGCCACTCAGATACCCTACGGGCTCGGAAAGTGCAACGAAACCATCAAATTTTAGCTAGAAACTGTATTTTTGTCGATTTTTATTGAATTTGAACTATATTTCAACGTTTTTTGATGGTTCTGAGCCACCAAACACACTTAAAGCATGCAGAATCGACTCAGAATAGGAAAAGGAGACGTTTAGGTCAATTTTATGCACTCTGGCGTTCGTAGATACAAGAAAACTGTTAAAATTCTTCAGAAACGTCACTTTTGAAATGTTTTCTTGTACTTTTAAGCCACTCAGATACCCTACGGGCTCGGAAAGTGCAACGAAACCATCAAATTTTAGCTAGAAACTGTATTTTTGTCGATTTTTATTGAATTTGAACTATATTTCAACGTTTTTTGATGGTTCTGAGCCACCAAACACACTTAAAGCATGCAGAATCGACTCAGAATAGGAAAAGGAGACGTTTAGGTCAATTTTATGCATTCTGGCGTTCGTAGATACAAGAAAACTGTTAAAATTCTTCAGAAACGTCACTTTTGAAGTGTTTTCTTGTACTTTTAAGCCACTCAGATACCCTACGGGCTCGGAAAGTGCAACGAAACCATCAAATTTTAGCTAGAAACTGTATTTTTGTCGATTTTTATTGAATTTGAACTATATTTCAACGTTTTTTGATGGTTCTGAGCCACCAAACACACTTAAAGCATGCAGAATCGACTCAGAATAGCAAAAGGAGACGTTTAGGTCAATTTTATGCATTCTGGCGTTCGTAGATACAAGAAAACTGTTAAAATTCTTCAGAAACGTCAATTTTGAAGTGTTTTCTTGTACTTTTAAGCCACTCAGATACCCTACGGGCTCGGAAAGTGCAACGAAACCATCAAATTTTAGCTAGAAACTGTATTTTTGTCGATTTTTATTGAATTTGAACTATATTTCAACGTTTTTTGATGGTTCTGAGCCACCAAACACACTTAAAGCATTGAGAATCGACTCAGAATAGGAAAAGGAGACGTTTAGGTCAATTTTATGCATTCTGGCGTTCGTCGATACAAGAAAACTGTTAAAATTCTTCAGAAACGTCACTTTTGAAGTGTTTTCTTTTACTTTTAAGCCACTCAGGTACCCAATGGGCTCGGAAAGTGCAACGAAACCATCAAATTTTAGCTAGAAACTGTATTTTTGTCGATTTTTATTGAATTTGAACTATATTTCAACGTTTTTTGATGGTTCTGAGCCCACCAAACACACTTAAAGCATGCAGAATCGACTCAGAATAGGAAAAGGAGACGTTTAGGTCAATTTTATGCATTCTGGCGTTCGTAGATACAAGAAAACTGTTAAAATTCTTCAGAAACGTCACTTTTGAAGTGTTTTCTTGTACTTTTAAGCCACTCAGATACCCTACGGGCTCGGAAAGTGCAACGAAACCATCAAATTTTAGCTAGAAACTGTATTTTTGTCGATTTTTATTGAATTTGAACTATATTTCAACGTTTTTTGATGGTTCTGAGCCACCAAACACACTTAAAGCATGCAGAATCGACTCAGAATAGGAAAAGGAGACGTTTAGGTCAATTTTATGCATTCTGGCGTTCGTAGATACAAGAAAACTGTTAAAATTCTTCAGAAACGTCACTTTTGAAGTGTTTTCTTGTACTTTTAAGCCACTCAGATACCCTACGGGCTCGGAAAGTGCAACGAAACCATCAAATTTTAGCTAGAAACTGTATTTTTGTCGATTTTAATTGAATTTGAACTATATTTCAACGTTTTTTGATGGTTCTGCGCCACCAAACACACTTAAAGCATGCAGAATCGACTCAGAATAGGAAAAGGAGACGTTTAGGTCAATTTTATGCATTCTGGCGTTCGTAGATACAAGAAAACTGTTTAAAAAAGGAGACGTTTAGGTCAATTTTATGCATTCTGGCGTTCGTAGATACAAGAAAACTGTTAAAATTCTTCAGAAACGTCACTTTTGAAGTGTTTTCTTGTACTTTTAAGCCACTCAGATACCCTACGGGCTCGGAAAGTGCAACGAAACCATCAAATTTTAGCTAGAAACTGTATTTTTGTCGATTTTTATTGAATTTGAACTATATTTCAACGTTTTTTGATGGTTCTGAGCCACCAAACACACTTAAAGCATGCAGAATCGACTCAGAATAGGAAAAGGAGACGTTTAGGTCAATTTTATGCATTCTGGCGTTCGTAGATACAAGAAAACTGTTAAAATTCTTCAGAAACGTCACTTTTGTAGTGTTTTCTTGTACTTTTAAGCCACTCAGATACCCTACGGGCTCGGAAAGTGCAACGAAACCATCAAATTTTAGCTAGAAACTGTATTTTTGTCGATTTTTATTGAATTTGAACTATATTTCAACGTTTTTTGATGGTTCTGAGCCACCAAACACACTTAAAGCATGCAGAATCGACTCAGAATAGGAAAAGGAGACGTTTAGGTCAATTTTATGCATTCTGGCGTTCGTAGATACAAGAAAACTGTTAAAATTCTTCAGAAACGTCACTTTTGAAGTGTTTTCTTGTACTTTTAAGCCACTCAGATACCCTACGGGCTCGGAAAGTGCAACGAAACCATCAAATTTTAGCTAGAAACTGTATTTTTGTCGATTTTTATTGAATTTGAACCATATTTCAACGTTTTTTGATGGTTCTGAGCCACCAAACACACTTAAAGCATGCAGAATCGACTCAGAATAGGAAAAGGAGACGTTTAGGTCAATTTTATGCATTCTGGCGTTCGTAGATACAAGAAAACTGTTAAAATTCTTCAGAAACGTCACTTTTGAAGTGTTTTCTTGTACTTTTAAGCCACTCAGATACCCTACGGGCTCGGAAAGTGCAACGAAACCATCAAATTTTAGCTAGAAACTGTATTTTTGTCGATTTTTATTGAATTTGAACTATATTTCAACGTTTTTTGATGGTTCTGAGCCACCAAACACACTTAAAGCATGCAGAATCGACTCAGGATAGGAAAAGGAGAAGTTTAGGTCAATTTTATGCATTCTGGCGTTCGTAGATACAAGAAAACTGTTAAAATTCTTCAGAAACGTCACTTTTGAAGTGTTTTCTTGTAATTTTAAGCCACTCAGATACCCTACGGGCTCGGAAAGTGCAACGAAACCATCAAATTTTAGCTAGAAACTGTATTTTTGTGGATTTTTATTGAATTTGAACTATATTTCAACGTTTTTTGATGGTTCTGAGCCACCAAACACACTTAAAGCATGCAGAATCGACTCAGAATAGGAAAAGGAGACGTTTGGGTCAATTTTATGCATTCTGGCGTTCGTAGATACAAGAAAACTGTTAAAATTCTTCAGAAACGTCACTTTTGAAGTGTTTTCTTGTACTTTTAAGCCACTCAGATACCCTACGGGCTCGGAAAGTGCAACGAAACCATCAAATTTTAGCTAGAAACTGTATTTTTGTCGATTTTTATTGAATTTGAACTATATTTCAACGTTTTTTGATGGTTCTGAGCCACCAAACACACTTAAAGCATGCAGAATCGACTCAGAATAGGAAAAGGAGACGTTTAGGTCAATTTTATGCATTCTGGCGTTCGTAGATACAAGAAAACTGTTAAAATTCTTCAGAAACGTCACTTTTGAAGTGTTTTCTTGTACTTTTAAGCCACTCAGATACACAACGGGCTCGGAAAGTGCAACGAAACCATCAAATTTTAGCTAGAAACTGTATTTTTGTCGATTTTTATTGAATTTGAACTATATTTCAAAGTTTTTTGATGGTTCTGAGCCACCAAACACACTTAAAGCATGCAGAATCGACTCAGAATAGGAAAAGGAGACGTTTAGGTCAATTTTATGCATTCTGGCGTTCGTAGATACAAGAAAACTGTTAAAATTCTTCAGAAACGTCACTTTTGAAGTGTTTTCTTGTACTTTTAAGCCACTCAGATACACTACGGGCTCGGAAAGTGCAACGAAACCATCAAATTTTTGGCTAGAAACTGTATTTTTGTCGATTTTTATTGAATTTGAACTATATTTCAACGTTTTTTTGATGGTTCTGAGCCACCAAACACACTTAAAGCATGCAGAATCGACTCAGAATAGGAAAAGGAGACGTTTAGGTCAATTTTATGCATTCTGGCGTTCGTAGATACAAGAAAACTGTTAAAATTCTTCAGAAACGTCACTTTTGAAGTGTTTTCTTGTACTTTTAAGCCACTCAGATACCCTACGGGCTCGGAAAGTGCAACGAAACCATCAAATTTTAGCTAGAAACAGTATTTTTGTCGATTTTTATTGAATTTGAACTATATTTCAACGTTTTTTGATGGTTCTGAGCCACCAAACACACTTAAAGCATGCAGAATCGACTCAGAATAGGAAAAGGAGACGTTTAGGTCAATTTTATGCATTCTGGCGTTCGTAGATACAAGAAAACTGTTAAAATTCTTCAGAAACGTCACTTTTGAAGTGTTTTCTTGTACTTTTAAGCCACTCAGATACCCTACGGGCTCGGAAAGTGCAACGAAACCATCAAATTTTAGCTAGAAACTGTATTTTTGTCGATTTTTATTGAATTTGAACTATATTTCAACGTTTTTTGATGGTTCTGAGCCACCAAACACACTTAAAGCATGCAGAATCGACTCAGAATAGGAAAAGGAGACGTTTAGGTCAATTTTATGCATTCTGGCGTTCGTAGATACAAGAAAACTGTTAAAATTCTTCAGAAACGTCACTTTTGAAGTGTTTTCTTGTACTTTTAAGCCACTCAGATACCCTACGGGCTCGGAAAGTGCAACGAAACCATAAAATTTTAGCTAGAAACTGTATTTTTGTCGATTTTTATTGAATTTGAACTATATTTCAACGTTTTTTGATGGTTCTGAGCCACCAAACACACTTAAAGCATGCAGAATCGACTCAGAATAGGAAAAGGAGACGTTTAGGTCAATTTTATGCATTCTGGCGTTCGTAGATACAAGAAAACTGTTAAAATTCTTCAGAAACGTCACTTTTGAAGTGTTTTCTTGTACTTTTAAGCCACTCAGATACCCTACGGGCTCGGAAAGTGCAACGAAACCATCAAATTTTAGCTAGAAACTGTATTTTTGTCGATTTTTATTGAATTTGAACTATATTTCAACGTTTTTTGATGGTTCTGAGCCACCAAACACACTTAAAGCATGCAGAATCGACTCAGAATAGGAAAAGGAGACGTTTAGGTCAATTTTATGCATTCTGGCGTTCGTAGATACAAGAAAACTGTTAAAATTCTTCAGAAACGTCACTTTTGAAGTGTTTTCTTGTACTTTTAAGCCACTCAGATACCCTACGGGCTCGGAAAGTGCAACGAAACCATCAAATTTTAGCTAGAAACTGTATTTTTGTCGATTTTTATTGAATTTGAACTATATTTCAACGTTTTTTGATGGTTCTGAGCCACCAAACACACTTAAAGCATGCAGAATCGACTCAGAATAGGAAAAGGAGACGTTTAGGTCAATTTTATGCATTCTGGCGTTCGTAGATACAAGAAAACTGTTAAAATTCTTCAGAAACGTCACTTTTGAAGTGTTTTCTTGTACTTTTAAGCCACTCAGATACCCTACGGGCTCGGAAAGTGCAACGAAACCATCAAATTTTAGCTAGAAACTGTATTTTTGTCGATTTTTATTGAATTTGAACTATATTTCAACGTTTTTTGATGGTTCTGAGCCACCAAACACACTTAAAGCATGCAGAATCGACTCAGAATAGGAAAAGGAGACGTTTAGGTCAATTTTATGCATTCTGGCGTTCGTAGATACAAGAAAACTGTTAAAATTCTTCAGAAACGTCACTTTTGAAGTGTTTTCTTGTACTTTTAAGCCACTCAGATACCCTACGGGCTCGGAAAGTGCAACGAAACCATCAAATTTTAGCTAGAAACTGTATTTTTGTCGATTTTTATTGAATTTGAACTATATTTCAACGTTTTTTGATGGTTCTGAGCCACCAAACACACTTAAAGCATGCAGAATCGACTCAGAATAGGAAAAGGAGACGTTTAGGTCAATTTTATGCATTCTGGCGTTCGTAGATACAAGAAAACTGTTAAAATTCTTCAGAAACGTCACTTTTGAAGTGTTTTCTTGTACTTTTAAGCCACTCAGATACCCTACGGGCTCGGAAAGTGCAACGAAACCATCAAATTTTAGCTAGAAACTGTATTTTTGTCGATTTTTATTGAATTTGAACTATATTTCAACGTTTTTTGATGGTTCTGAGCCACCAAACACACTTAAAGCATGCAGAATCGACTCAGAATAGGAAAAGGAGACGTTTAGGTCAATTTTATGCATTCTGGCGTTCGTAGATACAAGAAAACTGTTAAAATTCTTCAGAAACGTCACTTTTGAAGTGTTTTCTTGTACTTTTAAGCCACTCAGATACCCTACGGGCTCGGAAAGTGCAACGAAACCATCAAATTTTAGCTAGAAACTGTATTTTTGTCGATTTTTATTGAATTTGAACTATATTTCAACGTTTTTTGATGGTTCTGAGCCACCAAACACACTTAAAGCATGCAGAATCGACTCAGAATAGGAAAAGGAGACGTTTAGGTCAATTTTATGCATTCTGGCGTTCGTAGATACAAGAAAACTGTTAAAATTCTTCAGAAACGTCACTTTTGAAGTGTTTTCTTGTACTTTTAAGCCACTCAGATACCCTACGGGCTCGGAAAGTGCAACGAAACCATCAAATTTTAGCTAGAAACTGTATTTTTGTCGATTTTTATTGAATTTGAACTATATTTCAACGTTTTTTGATGGTTCTGAGCCACCAAACACACTTAAAGCATGCAGAATCGACTCAGAATAGGAAAAGGAGACGTTTAGGTCAATTTTATGCATTCTGGCGTTCGTAGATACAAGAAAACTGTTAAAATTCTTCAGAAACGTCACTTTTGAAGTGTTTTCTTGTACCTTTAAGCCACTCAGATACCCTACGGGCTCGGAAAGTGCAACGAAACCATCAAATTTTAGCTAGAAACTGTATTTTTGTCGATTTTTATTGAATTTGAACTATATTTCAACGTTTTTTGATGGTTTTGAGCCACCAAACACACTTAAAGCATGCAGAATCGACTCAGAATAGGAAAAGGAGACGTTTAGGTCAATTTTATGCATTCTGGCGTTCGTAGATACAAGAAAACTGTTAAAATTCTTCAGAAACGTCACTTTTGAAGTGTTTTCTTGTACTTTTAAGCCACTCAGATACCCTACGGGCTCGGAAAGTGCAACGAAACAATCAAATTTTAGCTAGAAACTGTATTTTTGTCGATTTTTATTGAATTTGAACTATATTTCAACGTTTTTTGATGGTTCTGAGCCACCAAACACACTTAAAGCATGCAGAATCGACTCAGAATAGGAAAAGGAGACGTTTAGGTCAATTTTATGCATTCTGGCGTTCGTAGATACAAGAAAACTGTTAAAATTCTTCAGAAACGTCACTTTTGAAGTGTTTTCTTCTACTTTTAAGCCACTCAGATACCCTACGGGCTCGGAAAGTGCAACGAAACCATAAAATTTTTGGCTAGAAACTGTATTTTTGTCGATTTTTATTGAATTTGAACTATATTTCAACGTTTTTTGATGGTTCTGAGCCACCAAACACACTTAAAGCATGCAGAATCGACTCAGAATAGGAAAAGGAGACGTTTAGGTTAATTTTATGCATTCTGGCGTTCGTAGATACAAGAAAACTGTTAAAATTCTTCAGAAACGTCACTTTTGAAGTGTTTTCTTGTACTTTTAAGCCACTCAGATACCCTACGGGCTCGGAAAGTGCAACGAAACCATCAAATTTTAGCTAGAAACTGTATTTTTGTCGATTTTTATTGAATTTGAACTATATTTCAACGTTTTTTGATGGTTCTGAGCCACCAAACACACTTAAAGCATGCAGAATCGACTCAGAATAGGAAAAGGAGACGTTTAGGTCAATTTTATGCATTCTGGCGTTCGTAGATACAAGAAAACTGTTAAAATTCTTCAGAAACGTCACTTTTGAAGTGTTTTCTTGTACTTTTAAGCCACTCAGATACCCTACGGGCTCGGAAAGTGCAACGAAACCATCAAATTTTAGCTAGAAACTGTATTTTTGTCGATTTTTATTGAATTTGAACTATATTTCAACGTTTTTTGATGGTTCTGAGCCACCAAACACACTTAAAGCATGCAGAATCGACTCAGAATAGGAAAAGGAGACGTTTAGGTCAATTTTATGCATTCTGGCGTTCGTAGATACAAGAAAACTGTTAAAATTCTTCAGAAACGTCACTTTTGAAGTGTTTTCTTGTACTTTTAAGCCACTCAGATACCCTACGGGCTCGGAAAGTGCAACGAAACCATCAAATTTTAGCTAGAAACTGTATTTTTGTCGATTTTTATTGAATTTGAACTATATTTCAACGTTTTTTGATGGTTCTGAGCCACCAAACACACTTAAAGCATGCAGAATCGACTCAGAATAGGAAAAGGAGACGTTTAGGTCAATTTTATGCATTCTGGCGTTCGTAGATACAAGAAAACTGTTAAAATTCTTCAGAAACGTCACTTTTGAAGTGTTTTCTTCTACTTTTAAGCCACTCAGATACCCTACGGGCTCGGAAAGTGCAACGAAACCATAAAATTTTTGGCTAGAAACTGTATTTTTGTCGATTTTTATTGAATTTGAACTATATTTCAACGTTTTTTGATGGTTCTGAGCCACCAAACACACTTAAAGCATGCAGAATCGACTCAGAATAGGAAAAGGAGACGTTTAGGTCAATTTTATGCATTCTGGCGTTCGTAGATACAAGAAAACTGTTAAAATTCTTCAGAAACGTCACTTTTGAAGTGTTTTCTTGTACTTTTAAGCCACTCAGATACCCTACGGGCTCGGAAAGTGCAACGAAACCATCAAATTTTAGCTAGAAACTGTATTTTTGTCGATTCTTATTGAATTTGAACTATATTTCAACGTTTTTTGATGGTTCTGAGCCACCAAACACACTTAAAGCATGCAGAATCGACTCAGAATAGGAAAAGGAGACGTTTAGGTCAATTTTATGCATTCTGGCGTTCGTAGATACAAGAAAACTGTTAAAATTCTTCAGAAACGTCACTTTTGAAGTGTTTTCTTGTACTTTTAAGCCACTCAGATACCCTACGGGCTCGGAAAGTGCAACGAAACCATCAAATTTTAGCTAGAAACTGTATTTTTGTCGATTTTTATTGAATTTGAACTATATTTCAACGTTTTTTGATGGTTCTGAGCCACCAAACACACTTAAAGCATGCAGAATCGACTCAGAATAGGAAAAGGAGACGTTTAGGTCAATTTTATGCATTCTGGCGTTCGTAGATACAAGAAAACTGTTAAAATTCTTCAGAAACGTCACTTTTGAAGTGTTTTCTTGTACTTTTAAGCCACTCAGATACCCTACGGGCTCGGAAAGTGCAACGAAACCATCAAATTTTAGCTAGAAACTGTATTTTTGTCGATTTTTATTGAATTTGAACTATATTTCAACGTTTTTTGATGGTTCTGAGCCACCAAACACACTTAAAGCATGCAGAATCGACTCAGAATAGGAAAAGGAGACGTTTAGGTCAATTTTATGCATTCTGGCGTTCGTAGATACAAGAAAACTGTTAAAATTCTTCAGAAACGTCACTTTTGAAGTGTTTTCTTGTACTTTTAAGCCACTCAGATACCCTACGGGCTCGGAAAGTGCAACGAAACCATCAAATTTTAGCTAGAAACTGTATTTTTGTCGATTTTTATTGAATTTGAACTATATTTCAACGTTTTTTGATGGTTCTGAGCCACCAAACACACTTAAAGCATGCAGAATCGACTCAGAATAGGAAAAGGAGACGTTTAGGTAAATTTTATGCATTCTGGCGTTCGTAGATACAAGAAAACTGTTAAAATTCTTCAGAAACGTCACTTTTGAAGTGTTTTCTTGTACTTTTAAGCCACTCAGATACCCTACGGGCTCGGAAAGTGCAACGAAACCATCAAATTTTAGCTAGAAACTGAATTTTTGTCGATTTTTATTGAATTTGAACTATATTTCAAAGTTTTTTGATGGTTCTGAGCCACCAAACACACTTAAAGCATGCAGAATCGACTCAGAATAGGAAAAGGAGACGTTTAGGTCAATTTTATGCATTCTGGCGTTCGTAGATACAAGAAAACTGTTAAAATTCTTCAGAAACGTCACTTTTGAAGTGTTTTCTTGTACTTTTAAGCCACTCAGATAACCTACGGGCTCGGAAAGTGCAACGAAACCATCAAATTTTAGCTAGAAACTGTATTTTTGTCGATTTTTATTGAATTTGAACTATATTTCAACGTTTTTTGATGGTTCTGAGCCACCAAACACACTTAAAGCATGCAGAATCGACTCAGAATAGGAAAAGGAGACGTTTAGGTCAATTTTATGCATTCTGGCGTTCGTAGATACAAGAAAACTGTTAAAATTCTTCAGAAACGTCACTTTTGAAGTGTTTTCTTGTACTTTTAAGCCACTCAGATACCCTACGGGCTCGGAAAGTGCAACGAAACCATCAAATTTTAGCTAGAAACTGTATTTTTGTCGATTTTTATTGAATTTGAACTATATTTCAACGTTTTTTGATGGTTCTGAGCCACCAAACACACTTAAAGCATGCAGAATCGACTCAGAATAGGAGTAGGAGACGTTTAGGTCAATTTTATGCATTCTGGCGTTCGTAGATACAAGAAAACTGTTAAAATTCTTCAGAAACGTCACTTTTGAAGTGTTTTCTTGTACTTTTAAGCCACTCAGATACCCTACGGGCTCGGAAAGTGCAACGAAACCATCAAATTTTAGCTAGAAACTGTATTTTTGTCGATTTTTATTGAATTTGAACTATATTTCAACGTTTTTTGATGGTTCTGAGCCACCAAACACACTTAAAGCATGCAGAATCGACTCAGAATAGGAAAAGGAGACGTTTAGGTCAATTTTATGCATTCTGGCGTTCGTAGATACAAGAAAACTGTTAAAATTCTTCAGAAACGTCACTTTTGAAGTGTTTTCTTGTACTTTCAAGCCACTCAGATACCCTACGGGCTCGGAAAGTGCAACGAAACCATCAAATTTTAGCTAGAAACTGTATTTTTGTCGATTTTTATTGAATTTGAACTATATTTCAACGTTTTTTGATGGTTCTGAGCCACCAAACACACTTAAAGCATGCAGAATCGACTCAGAATAGGAAAAGGAGACGTTTAGGTCAATTTTATGCATTCTGGCGTTCGTAGATACAAGAAAACTGTTAAAATTCTTCAGAAACGTCACTTTTGAAGTGTTTTCTTGTACTTTTAAGCCACTCAGATACCCTACGGGCTCGGAAAGTGCAACGAAACCATCAAATTTTAGCTAGAAACTGTATTTTTGTCGATTTTTATTGAATTTGAACTATATTTCAACGTTTTTTGATGGTTCTGAGCCACCAAACACACTTAAAGCATGCAGAATCGACTCAGAATAGGAAAAGGAGACGTTTAGGTCAATTTTATGCATTCTGGCGTTCGTAGATACAAGAAAACTGTTAAAATTCTTCAGAAACGTCACTTTTGAAGTGTTTTCTTGTACTTTTAAGCCACTCAGATACCCTACGGGCTCGGAAAGTGCAACGAAACCATCAAATTTTAGCTAGAAACTGTATTTTTGTCGATTTTTATTGAATTTGAACTATATTTCAACGTTTTTTGATGGTTCTGAGCCACCAAACACACTTAAAGCATGCAGAATCGACTCAGAATAGGAAAAGGAGACGTTTAGGTCAATTTTATGCATTCTGGCGTTCGTAGATACAAGAAAACTGTTAAAATTCTTCAGAAACGTCACTTTTGAAGTGTTTTCTTGTACTTTTAAGCCACTCAGATACCCTACGGGCTCGGAAAGTGCAACGAAACCATCAAATTTTAGCTAGAAACTGTATTTTTGTCGATTTTTATTGAATTTGAACTATATTTCAACGTTTTTTGATGGTTCTGAGCCACCAAACACACTTAAAGCATGCAGAATCGACTCAGAATAGGAAAAGGAGACGTTTAGGTCAATTTTATGCATTCTGGCGTTCGTAGATACAAGAAAACTGTTAAAATTCTTCAGAAACGTCACTTTTGAAGTGTTTTCTTGTACTTTTAAGCCACTCAGATACCCAACGGGCTCGGAAAGTGCAACGAAACAATCAAATTTTAGCTAGAAACTGTATTTTTGTCGATTTTTATTGAATTTGAACTATATTTCAACGTTTTTTGATGGTTCTGAGCCACCAAACACACTTAAAGCATGCAGAATCGACTCAGAATAGGAAAAGGAGACGTTTAGGTCAATTTTATGCATTCTGGCGTTCGTAGATACAAGAAAACTGTTAAAATTCTTCAGAAACGTCACTTTTGAAGTGTTTTCTTGTACTTTTAAGCCACTCAGATACCCTACGGGCTCGGAAAGTGCAACGAAACCATCAAATTTTAGCTAGAAACTGTATTTTTGTCGATTTTTATTGAATTTGAACTATATTTCAACGTTTTTTGATGGTTCTGAGCCACCAAACACACTTAAAGCATGCAGAATCGACTCAGAATAGGAAAAGGAGACGTTTAGGTCAATTTTATGCATTCTGGCGTTCGTAGATACAAGAAAACTGTTAAAATTCTTCAGAAACGTCACTTTTGAAGTGTTTTCTTGTACTTTTAAGCCACTCAGATACCCAACGGGCTCGGAAAGTGCAACGAAACCATCAAATTTTAGCTAGAAACTGTATTTTTGTCGATTTTTATTGAATTTGAACTATATTTCAACGTTTTTTGATGGTTCTGAGCCACCAAACACACTTAAAGCATGCAGAATCGACTCAGAATAGGAAAAGGAGACGTTTAGGTCAATTTTATGCATTCTGGCGTTCGTAGATACAAGAAAACTGTTAAAATTCTTCAGAAACGTCACTTTTGAAGTGTTTTCTTGTACTTTTAAGCCACTCAGATACCCTACGGGCTCGGAAAGTGCAACGAAACCATCAAATTTTAGCTAGAAACTGTATTTTTGTCGATTTTTATTGAATTTGAACTATATTTCAACGTTTTTTGATGGTTCTGAGCCACCAAACACACTTAAAGCATGCAGAATCGACTCAGAATAGGAAAAGGAGACGTTTAGGTCAATTTTATGCATTCTGGCGTTCGTAGATACAAGAAAACTGTTAAAATTCTTCAGAAACGTCACTTTTGATGTGTTTTCTTGTACTTTTAAGCCACTCAGATACCCTACGGGCTCGGAAAGTGCAACGAAACCATCAAATTTTAGCTAGAAACTGTATTTTTGTCGATTTTTATTGAATTTGAACTATATTTCAACGTTTTTTGATGGTTCTGAGCCACCAAACACACTTAAAGCATGCAGAATCGACTCAGAATAGGAAAAGGAGACGTTTAGGTCAATTTTGTGCATTCTGGCGTTCGTAGATACAAGAAAACTGTTAAAATTCTTCAGAAACGTCACTTTTGAAGTGTTTTCTTGTACTTTTAAGCCACTCAGATACCCTACGGGCTCGGAAAGTGCAACGAAACCATCAAATTTTAGCTAGAAACTGTATTTTTGTCGATTTTCATTGAATTTGAACTATATTTCAACGTTTTTTGATGGTTCTGAGCCACCAAACACACTTAAAGCATGCAGAATCGACTCAGAATAGGAAAAGGAGACGTTTAGGTCAATTTTATGCATTCTGGCGTTCGTAGATACAAGAAAACTGTTAAAATTCTTCAGTAATGTCACTTTTGAAGTGTTTTCTTGTACTTTTAAGCCACTCAGATACCCTACGGGCTCGGAAAGTGCAACGAAACCATCAAATTTTAGCTAGAAACTGTATTTTTGTCGATTTTTATTGAATTTGAACTATATTTAAACGTTTTTTGATGGTTCTGAGCCACCAAACACACTTAAAGCATGCAGAATCGACTCAGAATAGGAAAAGGAGACGTTTAGGTCAATTTTATGCATTCTGGCGTTCGTAGATACAAGAAAACTGTTAAAATTCTTCAGAAACGTCACTTTTGAAGTGTTTTCTTGTACTTTTAAGCCACTCAGATACCCTACGGGCTCGGAAAGTGCAACGAAACCATCAAATTTTAGCTAGAAACTGTATTTTTGTCGATTTTTATTGAATTTGAACTATATTTCAACGTTTTTTGATGGTTCTGAGCCACCAAACACACTTAAAGCATGCAGAATCGACTCAGAATAGGAAAAGGAGACGTTTAGGTCAATTTTATGCATTCTGGCGTTCGTAGATACAAGAAAACTGTTAAAATTCTTCAGAAACGTCACTTTTGAAGTGTTTTCTTGTACTTTTAAGCCACTCAGATACCCTACGGGCTCGGAAAGTGCAACGAAACCATCAAATTTTAGCTAGAAAGTACAAGAAAACACTTCAAAAGTGATGTTTCTGAAGAATTTTAACAGTTTTCTTGTATCTACGAACGCCAGAATGCATAAAATTGACCTAAACGTCTCCTTTTCCTATTCTGAGTCGATTCTGCATGCTTTAAGTGTGTTTGGTGGCTCAGAACCATCAAAAAACGTTGAAATATAGTTCAAATTCAATGAAAATCGACAAAAATACAGTTTCTAGCTAAAATTTGATGGTTTCGTTGCACTTTCCGAGCCCGTAGGGTATCTGAGTGGCTTAAAAGTACAAGAAAACACTTCAAAAGTGACGTTTCTGAAGAATTTTAACAGTTTTCTTGTATCTACGAACGCCAGAATGCACAAAATTGACCTAAACGTCTCCTTTTCCTATTCTGAGTCGATTCTGCATGCTTTAAGTGTGTTTGGTGGCTCAGAACCATCAAAAAACGTTGAAATATAGCTCAAATTCAATAAAAATCGACAAAAATACAGTTTCTAGCTAAAATTTGATGGTTTCGTTGCACTTTCCGAGCCCGTAGGGTATCTGAGTGGCTTAAAAGTACAAGAAAACACTTCAAAAGTGACGTTTCTGAAGAATTTTAACAGTTTTCTTGTATATACGAACGCCAGAATGCATAAAATTGACCTAAACGTCTCCTTTTCCTATTCTGAGTCGATTCTGCATGCTTTAAGTGTGTTTGGTGGCTCAGAACCATCAAAAAACGTTGAAATATAGTTCAAATTCAATAAAAATCGACAAAAATACAGTTTCTAGCTAAAATTTGATGGTTTCGTTGCACTTTCCGAGCCCATAGGGTATCTGAGTGGCTTAAAAGTACAAGAAAACACTTCAAAAGTGACGTTTCTGAAGAATTTTAACAGTTTTCTTGTATCTACGAACGCCAGAATGCATAAAATTGACCTAAACGTCTCCTTTTCCTATTCTGAGTCGATTCTGCATGCTTTAAGTGTGTTTGGTGGCTCAGAACCATCAAAAAACGTTGAAATATAGTTCAAATTCAATAAAAATCGACAAAAATACAGTTTCTAGCTAAAATTTGATGGTTTCGTTGCACTTTCCGAGCCCGTAGGGTATCTGAGTGGCTTAAAAGTACAAGAAAACACTTCAAAAGTGACGTTTCTGAAGAATTTTAACAGTTTTCTTGTATCTACGAACGCCAGAATGCATAAAATTGACCTAAACGTCTCCTTTTCCTATTCTGAGTCGATTCTGCATGCTTTAAGTGTGTTTGGTGGCTCAGAACCATCAAAAAACGTTGAAATATAGTTCAAATTCAATAAAAATCGACAAAAATACAGTTTCTAGCTAAAATTTGATGGTTTCGTTGCACTTTCCGAGCCCGTAGGGTATCTGAGTGGCTTAAAAGTACAAGAAAACACTTCAAAAGTGACGTTTCTGAAGAATTTTAACAGTTTTCTTGTATCTACGAACGCCAGAATGCATAAAATTGACCTAAACGTCTCCTTTTCCTATTCTGAGTCGATTCTGCATGCTTTAAGTGTGTTTGGTGGCTCAGAACCATCAAAAAACGTTGAAATATAGTTCAAATTCAATAAAAATCGACAAAAATACAGTTTCTAGCTAAAATTTGATGGTTTCGTTGCACTTTCCGAGCCCGTAGGGTATCTGAGTGGCTTAAAAGTACAAGAAAACACTTCAAAAGTGACGTTTCTGAAGAATTTTAACAGTTTTCTTGTATCTACGAACGCCAGAATGCATAAAATTGACCTAAACGTCTCCTTTTCCTATTCTGAGTCGATTCTGCATGCTTTAAGTGTGTTTGGTGGCTCAGAACCATCAAAAAACGTTGAAATATAGTTCAAATTCAATAAAAATCGACAAAAATACAGTTTCTAGCTAAAATTTGATGGTTTCGTTGCACTTTCCGAGCCCGTAGGGTATCTGAGTGGCTTAAAAGTACAAGAAAACACTTCAAAAGTGACGTTTCTGAAGAATTTTAACAGTTTTCTTGTATCTACGAACGCCAGAATGCATAAAATTGACCTAAACGTCTCCTTTTCCTATTCTGAGTCGATTCTGCATGCTTTAAGTGTGTTTGGTGGCTCAGAACCATCAAAAAACGTTGAAATATAGTTCAAATTCAATAAAAATCGACAAAAATACAGTTTCTAGCTAAAATTTGATGGTTTCGTTGCACTTTCCGAGCCCGTAGGGTATCTGAGTGGCTTAAAAGTACAAGAAAACACTTCAAAAGTGACGTTTCTGAAGAATTTTAACAGTTTTCTTGTATCTACGAACGCCAGAATGCATAAAATTGACCTAAACGTCTCCTTTTCCTATTCTGAGTCGATTCTGCATGCTTTAAGTGTGTTTGGTGGCTCAGAACCATCAAAAAACGTTGAAATATAGTTCAAATTCAATAAAAATCGACAAAAATACAGTTTCTAGCTAAAATTTGATGGTTTCGTTGCACTTTCCGAGCCCGTAGGGTATCTGAGTGGCTTAAAAGTACAAGAAAACACTTCAAAAGTGACGTTTCTGAAGAATTTTAACAGTTTTCTTGTATCTACGAACGCCAGAATGCATAAAATTGACCTAAACGTCTCCTTTTCCTATTCTGAGTCGATTCTGCATGCTTTAAGTGTGTTTGGTGGCTCAGAACCATCAAAAAACGTTGAAATATAGTTCAAATTCAATAAAAATCGACAAAAATACAGTTTCTAGCTAAAATTTGATGGTTTCGTTGCACTTTCCGAGCCCGTAGGGTATCTGAGTGGCTTAAAAGTACAAGAAAACACTTCAAAAGTGACGTTTCTGAAGAATTTTAACAGTTTTCTTGTATCTACGAACGCCAGAATGCATAAAATTGACCTAAACGTCTCCTTTTCCTATTCTGAGTCGATTCTGCATGCTTTAAGTGTGTTTGGTGGCTCAGAACCATCAAAAAACGTTGAAATATAGTTCAAATTCAATAAAAATCGACAAAAATACAGTTTCTAGCTAAAATTTGATGGTTTCGTTGCACTTTCCGAGCCCGTAGGGTATCTGAGTGGCTTAAAAGTACAAGAAAACACTTCAAAAGTGACGTTTCTGAAGAATTTTAACAGTTTTCTTGTATCTACGAACGCCAGAATGCATAAAATTGACCTAAACGTCTCCTTTTCCTATTCTGAGTCGATTCTGCATGCTTTAAGTGTGTTTGGTGGCTCAGAACCATCAAAAAACGTTGAAATATAGTTCAAATTCAATAAAAATCGACAAAAATACAGTTTCTAGCTAAAATTTGATGGTTTCGTTGCACTTTCCGAGCCCGTAGGGTATCTGAGTGGCTTAAAAGTACAAGAAAACACTTCAAAAGTGACGTTTCTGAAGAATTTTAACAGTTTTCTTGTATCTACGAACGCCAGAATGCATAAAATTGACCTAAACGTCTCCTTTTCCTATTCTGAGTCGATTCTGCATGTTTTAAGTGTGTTTGGTGGCTCAGAACCATCAAAAAACGTTGAAATATAGTTCAAATTCAATAAAAATCGACAAAAATACAGTTTCTAGCTAAAATTTGATGGTTTCGTTGCACTTTCCGAGCCCGTAGGGTATCTGAGTGGCTTAAAAGTACAAGAAAACACTTCAAAAGTGACGTTTCTGAAGAATTTTAACAGTTTTCTTGTATCTACGAACGCCAGAATGCATAAAATTGACCTAAACGTCTCCTTTTCCTATTCTGAGTCGATTCTGCATGCTTTAAGTGTGTTTGGTGGCTCAGAACCATCAAAAAACGTTGAAATATAGTTCAAATTCAATAAAAATCGACAAAAATACAGTTTCTAGCTAAAATTTGATGGTTTCGTTGCACTTTCCGAGCCCGTAGGGTATCTGAGTGGCTTAAAAGTACAAGAAAACACTTCAAAAGTGACGTTTCTGAAGAATTTTAACAGTTTTCTTGTATCTACGAACGCCAGAATGCATAAAATTGACCTAAACGTCTCCTTTTCCTATTCTGAGTCGATTCTGCATGCTTTAAGTGTGTTTGGTGGCTCAGAACCATCAAAAAACGTTGAAATATAGTTCAAATTCAATAAAAATCGACAAAAATACAGTTTCTAGCTAAAATTTGATGGTTTCGTTGCACTTTCCGAGCCCGTAGGGTATCTGAGTGGCTTAAAAGTACAAGAAAACACTTCAAAAGTGACGTTTCTGAAGAATTTTAACAGTTTTCTTGTATCTACGAACGCCAGAATGCATAAAATTGACCTAAACGTTTCCTTTTCCAATTCTGAGTCGATTCTGCATGCTTTAAGTGTGTTTGGTGGCTCAGAACCATCAAAAAACGTTGAAATATAGTTCAAATTCAATAAAAATCGACAAAAATACAGTTTCTAGCTAAAATTTGATGGTTTCGTTGCACTTTCCGAGCCCGTAGGGTATCTGAGTGGCTTAAAAGTCCAAGAAAACAC